>NW_027077796.1:600000-847000 GCF_963930625.1 Muntiacus reevesi
CCCACCAGCCAGCCAGCCTCCCAGCCAGGCTCCCAGCCTCCCAGCCTCCCAGCCTATCAGCCTCCCAGCCTCTCGGCCTCCCAGCCAGCCTCCCATCCTCCCAGTCTCCCAGCCTCCCAGCCTCCCAGCCAGCCTCCATGCCAGCCTCCCAGCCACCCAGCCTCCCAGCCAGCCTGCCAGCCAATCAGCCAGCCAGCCAGCCTCCCAGCCAGCCTCCCAGCCAGCCTGCCAGCCTTCCAGCCTCCCAGCCAGCCTGCCAGCCAGTCAGCCAGCCAGCCAGCCTCCCAGCCAGCCTCCCAGCCAGCCTCCCAGCCTCCCAGGCTCCCAGCCAGCCTCCATGCCAGCCTCCCAGCCACCCAGCCTCCCATCCAGCCAGCAAGCCAGCCAGCCAGCCAGCCTCCCAGGCAGCATCACAGCCAGGCTCCCATCCTCCCAGCCTCCCAGCCAGCCAGCCAACCAGCCAGCGAGCCAGCCAGCCTCACAGCCAGCCTCCCAGCCAGGCTCCCAGCCTCCCATCCTCCCAGCCTCCAAGCCTCCCAGCCTCCCAGCCTCCCAGCCAGCCTCCCAGCCTCCAAGACTCCCAGCCTCCCAGTCTCCCAGCCAGCCTCCCATTCTCCCAGCATCCCAGCCAGCCTCCCAGCCTCCCAGCCAGCCTCCCAGCCTCCCAGCCAAGGCCAGCCAACGAGCCAGCATGTTCCAGCCGGTTCCATCCGGTTCAAACCGGTTCCAGCCGCTTCCAGTTGGTCCAGCCGGTCCAGCCAACCAGCCAGCCATCCTCTCAGCCAGACTCCCAGGCAGTCATCCAGCCAGCCAGCCAGCTAGCCCACCAGCCAGCCAGCCTCCCAGCAAGACTCCCAGCCAGCCTCCTAGCCAGCCAGCCAGCCTCAAGGCCTGCCAGCTTCCCAGCCAGCCAGCCTCCCAGCCAGCCTGCCAGCCAGCCTCCCAGGCAGGCTCCCAGCCTCCCAGACTCCCAGCCTCCCAGGCTCGCAGCCTCCTAGCCAGCCTCCTAGACTCCTAGCCTCCCAGCCTCCCTGCCTCCCAGCCTTCCAGCCTCCAAGCCAGCCAGCCAGCCTCCCAGACAGCCAGCCTCCCAGCCAGCCAGCCCACCAGACAGCCAGCCTACCAGCCAGTCTCCCAGCCTCCCAGCCTCCCAGCCTCCCAGCCTCCCAGCCTCCCAACCAGCCTCCCAGCCTCCCAGCCTCCCAGCCAGCCCGCCAGCCAGCCCGCCAGCCAGCCAGCCTCCCAGTCAGCCTCCCAGCCACCCTCCCAGCCTCCCAGCCTCCCAGCCTCCCAGCCTCCCAGCCTCCCAGCCAGCCTCCCAGCCTCCAAGTCTCCCAGCCTCCCAGCCTCCCAGACAGCCTCCCATTCTCCCAGCCTCCAAGCCAGCCTCCCAGCCTCCCAGCCAGCCTCCCAGCCTCCCAGCCTCCCAGCCTCCCAGCCTCCCAGCCTCCCAGCCAGCCTGCCAGCCTCCAAGACTCACAGCCTCCCAGCCTCTCAGCCAGCCTCCCATTCTCCCAGCCTCCCAGCCAGCCTCCCAGCCTCCCAGACAGACTCCCAGCCTCCCAGCCTCCCAGCCAGCCAGCCAGGCAGCCAGCCCGCCAGCCAGCCATCCAGCCCGCCAGCCAGCCAGCCTCCCAGGCAGACTCCCAGCCAGCCTCCCAGCCTCCAAGACTCCCAGCCTCCCAGCCTCCCAGCCAGTGCCAGCCAGCGAGCCAGCCTGTTCCAGCCGGTTCCAGCCGGTTCCATCCGATTCCAGCCGATTCTAGCCGGTTCGAGCCGGTACCAGCCGGTTCCAGCCGGTTTCAGCCAGTTCCAGCCGGAAAAAACCGGTTCCAGCCGGTTCCAGCCGGTTCAAACCGGTTCAAACCGGTTCCAGCCGGTTCCAGCCGGTTCCAGCCGGTGCCAGCCGGTACAAACCGGTTCCTGCCGGTTCTAGCCAGTTCCAGCCGGTTCAAAACGGTTCCAGCCGGTTCCAGCCGGAAAAAACCGGTTCCAGCCGGTTCCAGGAGTAAAAAACCTGTTCCAGCCGGTTCCAGCTGGTTCCAGCCGGTTCAAGCCGGTTCTAGCCGGTTCCAGCCGGTTAAAGCAGGTTCTAGCCTGTTCCAGCTGGTTCCAGGAGTAAAAAACCTGTTCCAGCCGGTTCCAGCCAGTTCCAGCCGGTTCAAACCGGTTCCAGCCGGTTCCAGCCGGTTCCCGCCGGGTCAAGCCGGTTCCAGCCGGTTCCTGCCGGTTCCAGCCGCTAACAGGTGGTCCAGCCGGTTCTGCCAACCAGCCAGGCATCCTTGCAGCCAGCCTCCCAGTCAGCCAGCCAGACTCTCAGGCAGTCATCCAGCCTCCCAGCCAGCCTCCCAGCCTCCCAGCCTCCCAGCCTCCCAGCCTCCCAGCCTCCCAGCCAGCCTCCCAGCCTCCAAGACTCCCACCCTCCCAGCCTCCCAGCCAGCCTCCCATTCTCCCAGCCTCCCAGCCAGCCTCCCAGCCTCCCAGCCAGCCTCCCAGCCTCCCAGCCTCCCAGCCTCCCAGCCTCCCAGCCTCCCAGCCAGCCTCCCAGCCTCCAAGACTCACAGCCTCCCAGCCTCTCAGCCAGCCTCCCATTCTCCCAGCATCCCAGCCAGCCTCCCAGCCTCCCAGCCAGCCTCCCAGCCTCCCAGCCTCCCAGCCAGCCAGCCAGCCAGCCAGCCCGCCAGCCAGCCAGCCAGCCCGCCAGCCAGCCAGCCTCCCAGGCAGCCTCCCAGCCAGCCTCCCAGGCTCCCAGCCTCCCAACCTCCCAGCCCCCCAGCCTCCCAGCCTCCCAGCCTCCAAGCCAGTGCCAGCCAGCGAGCCAGCCTGTTCCAGCCGGTTCCAGCCGGTTCAAACCGGTTCCAGCCGGTTCTAGCCTGTTCCAGCCTGTTTCAGGCGGTTACAGCCGGTTCCAGCCGGTTCAAACCGGTTCCAGCCGGGTCCAGCAGGTTCAAAAGGGTTTAAACCGGTTCAAACCGGTTCCAGCCGGTTCCAGCCGGTTCTAGCCGGTTAAAGCTAGCTCCAGCCGGTTCCAGCCGGTTCTACCCTGTTTAAACCGGTTCAAACCGGTTCCAGCCGGTTCCAGCCGGTTCCAGCCGGTTCAAACCGGTTTAAACCGGTTCAAACCGGTTCCAGCCGGTTCCAGCCGGTTCCAGCCTGTTAAAGCTAGCTCCAGCCGGTTCCAGCCGGTTCTAGCCTGTTTAAACCGGTTCAAACCGGTTCCAGCCGGTTCCAGCCGGTTCCAGCCGGTTCAAACCGGTTTAAACCGGTTCAAACCGGTTCCAGCCGGTTCCAGCCGGTTCAAACCGGTTTAAACCGGTTCAAACCGGTTCCAGCCGGTTCAAACCGGTTCCAGCCGGTTCCAGCCGGTTCCAGCCTGTTCCAACCGGTTCCAGCCGGTTCCAGCCGGTTCCAGCCGGTGCCAGCCGGTACAAACCGGTTCCTGCCGGTTCTAGCCAGTTCCAGCCGGTTCAAAACGGTTCCAGCCGGTTCCAGCCGGAAAAAACCGGTTCCAGCCGGTTCCAGGAGTAAAAAACCTGTTCCAGCCGGTTCCAGCTGGTTCCAGCCGGTTCAAGCCGGTTCTAGCCGGTTCCAGCCGGTTAAAGCAGGTTCTAGCCTGTTCCAGCTGGTTCCAGGAGTAAAAAACCTGTTCCAGCCGGTTCCAGCCGGTTCCAGCCGGTTCAAACCGGTTCCAGCCGGTTCCAGCCGGTTCCCGCCGGGTCAAGCCGGTTCCAGCCGGTTCCTGCCGGTTCCAGCCGCTAACAGGTGGTCCAGCCGGTTCTGCCAACCAGCCAGGCATCCTTGCAGCCAGCCTCCCAGTCAGCCAGCCAGACTCTCAGGCAGTCATCCAGCCAGCCAGCCAGCCAGCCAGCCAGAATCCCAGCCAACCAGCCAGCCAGCCAGCCCGCCTGCCAGCCAGCCTCCCAGCCAGCCTTCCAGCCAGCCTCCTAGCCAGCCAGCCCCCCAGCCAGCCAGCCTCCCAGCCAGCCTGCCAGCCAGCCTCCCAGGCAGCCTCCCAGCCAGCCTCCCAGCCTCCCAGCCTCCAAGCCTCAAAGCCTCCCAGGCTCCCAGCCTCCCAGCCAGCCTCCCAACCAGCCTCCCAGCCTCCCAGCCAGCCTCCTAGACTCCTAGCTTCCCAGCCTCCCAGCCTCCCATCCTCCCAGTCTCCCAGCCTCCCAGCCTCCCAGCCAGCCTCCATGCCAGCCTCCCAGCCACCCAGCCTCCCAGCCAGCCTGCCAGCCAGTCAGCCAGCCAGCCAGCCTCCCAGCCAGCCTCCCAGCCAGCCTGCCAGCCTTCCAGCCTCCCAGCCAGCCTGCCAGCCAGTCAGCCAGCCAGCCAGCCTCCCAGCCAGCCTCCCAGCCAGCCTCCCAGCCTCCCAGCCTCCCAGCCAGCCTCCATGCCAGCCTCCCAGCCACCCAGCCTCCCATCCAGCCAGCAAGCCAGCCAGCCAGCCAGCCTCCCAGGCAGCATCACAGCCTCCCAGCCAGGCTCCCAGCCTCCCATCCTCCCAGCCTCCAAGCCTCCCAGCCTCCCAGCCTCCCAGCCAGCCTCCCAGCCTCCAAGACTCCCAGCCTCCCAGTCTCCCAGCCAGCCTCCCATTCTCCCAGCCTCCCAGCCAGCCTCCCAGCCTCCCAGCCAGCCTCCCAGCCTCCCAGCCAAGGCCAGCCAACGAGCCAGCATGTTCCAGCCGGTTCCATCTGGTTCAAACCGGTTCCAGCCGCTTCCAGGTGGTCCAGCCGGTCCAGTCAACCAGCCAGCCATCCTCTCAGCCAGACTCCCAGGCAGTCATCCAGCCAGCCAGCCAGCTAGCCCAACAGCCAGCCAGCCTCCCAGCAAGACTCCCAGCCAGCCTCCTAGCCAGCCAGCCAGCCTCAAGGCCTGCCAGCTTCCCAGCCAGCCAGCCTCCCAGCCAGCCTGCCTGCCAGCCTCCCAGGCAGCCTCCCAGCCTCCCAGACTCCCAGCCTCCCAGGCTCCCAGCCTCCCAGCCAGCCTCCTAGACTCCTAGCCTCCCAGCCTCCCAGCCTCCCAGCCTTCCAGCCTCCAAGCCAGCCAGCCAGCCTCCCAGACAGCCAGCCTCCCAGCCAGCCAGCCCACCAGACAGCCAGCCTACCAGCCAGTCTCCCAGCCTCCCAGCCTCCCAGCCTCCCAGCCTCCCAGCCTCCCAACCAGCCTCCCAGCCTCCCAGCCCCCCAGCCAGCCCGCCAGCCAGCCCGCCAGCCAGCCAGCCTCCCAGGCAGCCTCCCAGCCACCCTCCCAGCCTCCCAGCCTCCCAGCCTCCCAGCCTCCCAGCCTCCCAGCCTCCCAGCCAGCCTCCCAGCCTCCAAGACTCCCAGCCTCCCAGCCTCCCAGACAGCCTCCCATTCTCCCAGCCTCCAAGCCAGCCTCCCAGCCTCCCAGCCAGCCTCCCAGCCTCCCAGCCTCCCAGCCTCCCAGCCTCCCAGCCTCCCAGCCAGCCTCCCAGCCTCCAAGACTCACAGCCTCCCAGCCTCTCAGCCAGCCTCCCATTCTCCCAGCCTCCCAGCCAGCCTCCCAGCCTCCCAGACAGACTCCCAGCCTCCCAGCCTCCCAGCCAGCCAGCCAGGCAGCCAGCCCGCCAGCCAGCCAGCCAGCCCGCCAGCCAGCCAGCCTCCCAGGCAGCCTCCCAGCCAGCCTCCCAGCCTCCCAGCCTCACAGCCTCCCAGCCTCCCAGCCTCCCAGCCAGTGCCAGCCAGCGAGCCAGCCTGTTCCAGCCGGTTCCAGCCGGTTCCATCCGATTCCAGCCGATTCTAGCCGGTTCGAGCCGGTACCAGCCGGTTCCAGCCGGTTCCAGCCAGTTCCAGCCGGAAAAAACCGGTTCCAGCCGGTTCAAACCGGTTCAAACCGGTTCCAGCCGGTTCCAGCCGGTTCCAACCGGTTTAAACCGGTTCCAACCGGTTCCAGCCGGTTCCAGCCGGTTCAAACCGGTTTAAACCGGTTCAAACCGGTTCCAGCCGGTTTCAGGCGGTTTAAACCGGTTCAAACCGGTTCCAGCCGGTTCCAGCCGGTTTAAACCGGTAAAAAACGGTTCCAGCCGGTTCCAGCCGGTTCAAACCGGTTGAAACTGGTTCAAACCGGTTCCAGCCGGTTCCAGCCTGTTCCAGCCGGTTGAAACCGGTTCCAGCCGGTTCCAGCCGGTTGAAACTGGTTCACACCGGTTCCAGCCGTTTCCAGCCGGTTCCAGTCGGTTCAAACCGGTTTAAACCGGTTCAAACCGGTTCCAGCCGGTTCCAGCAGGTTTAAAACGGTTCAAACCGGTTCCAGCCGGATTCAGCCGGTTCCAGCCTGTTCCAGCCGGTTTAAAACGGTTCAAACCGGTTACAGCCGGTTCCAGCCGGTTCCAGCCGGTTCAAACCGGTTCCAGCCGGTTCCAGCCGATTCTAGTCGGTTCGAGCCGGTACCAGCCGGTTCCAGCCGGTTCCAGCCAGTTCCAGCCGGAAAAAACCGGTTCCAGCCGGTTCCAGCCGGTTCAAACCGGTTCAAACCGGTTCCAGCCGGTTCCAGCCGGTTCCAGCCGGTGCCAGCCGGTACAAACCGGTTCCTGCCGGTTCTAGCCAGTTCCAGCCGGTTCAAAACGGTTCCAGCCGGTTCCAGCCGGAAAAAACCGGTTCCAGCCGGTTCCAGGAGTAAAAAACCTGTTCCAGCCGGTTCCAGCTGGTTCCAGCCGGTTCAAGCCGGTTCTAGCCGGTTCCAGCCGGTTAAAGCAGGTTCTAGCCTGTTCCAGCTGGTTCCAGGAGTAAAAAACCTGTTCCAGCCGGTTCCAGCCAGTTCCAGCCGGTTCAAACCGGTTCCAGCCGGTTCCAGCCGGTTCCCGCCGGGTCAAGCCGGTTCCAGCCGGTTCCTGCCGGTTCCAGCCGCTAACAGGTGGTCCAGCCGGTTCTGCCAACCAGCCAGGCATCCTTGCAGCCAGCCTCCCAGTCAGCCAGCCAGACTCTCAGGCAGTCATCCAGCCTCCCAGCCAGCCTCCCAGCCTCCCAGCCTCCCAGCCTCCCAGCCTCCCAGCCTCCCAGCCAGCCTCCCAGCCTCCAAGACTCCCAGCCTCCCAGCCTCCCAGCCAGCCTCCCATTCTCCCAGCCTCCCAGCCAGCCTCCCAGCCTCCCAGCCAGCCTCCCAGCCTCCCAGCCTCCCAGCCTCCCAGCCTCCCAGCCTCCCAGCCAGCCTCCCAGCCTCCAAGACTCACAGCCTCCCAGCCTCTCAGCCAGCCTCCCATTCTCCCAGCATCCCAGCCAGCCTCCCAGCCTTCCAGCCTCCAAGCCAGCCAGCCAGCCTCCCAGACAGCCAGCCTCCCAGCCAGCCAGCCCACCAGACAGCCAGCCTACCAGCCAGTCTCCCAGCCTCCCAGCCTCCCAGCCTCCCAGCCTCCCAGCCTCCCAACCAGCCTCCCAGCCTCCCAGCCTCCCAGCCAGCCCGCCAGCCAGCCCGCCAGCCAGCCAGCCTCCCAGGCAGCCTCCCAGCCAGCCTCCCAGGCTCCCAGCCTCCCAACCTCCCAGCCCCCCAGCCTCCCAGCCTCCCAGCCTCCAAGCCAGTGCCAGCCAGCGAGCCAGCCTGTTCCAGCCAGTTCCAGCCGGTTCAAACCGGTTCCAGCCGGTTCTAGCCTGTTCCAGCCTGTTTCAGGCGGTTACAGCCGGTTCCAGCCGGTTCAAACCGGTTCCAGCCGGGTCCAGCAGGTTCAAAAGGGTTTAAACCGGTTCAAACCGGATCCAGCCGGTTCCAGCCGGTTCCAGCCGGTTCAAACCGGTTCAAACCGGTTCCAGCCGGTTCCAGCCGGTTCCAACCGGTTTAAACCGGTTCCAACCGGTTCCAGCCGGTTCCAGCCGGTTCAAACCGGTTTAAACCGGTTCAAACCGGTTCCAGCCGGTTTCAGGCGGTTTAAACCGGTTCAAACCGATTCCAGCCGGTTCCAGCCGGTTTAAACCGGTAAAAAACGGTTCCAGCCGGTTCCAGCCGGTTCAAACCGGTTGAAACTGGTTCAAACCGGTTCCAGCCGGTTCCAGCCGGTTCCAGCCGGTTCAAACCGGTTCCAGCCGGTTCCAGCCGGTTGAAACTGGTTCACACCGGTTCCAGCCGTTTCCAGCCGGTTCCAGCCGGTTCAAACCGGTTTAAACCGGTTCAAACCGGTTCCAGCCGGTTCCAGCAGGTTTAAAACGGTTCAAACCGGTTCCAGCCGGATTCAGCCGGTTCCAGCCGGTTCCAGCCGGTTTAAAACGGTTCAAACCGGTTACAGCCGGTTCCAGCCGGTTCCAGCCGGTTCAAACCGGTTCCAGCCGGTTCCAGCCGGGTCAAGCCGGTTCCAGCCGCTTCCAGCCGCTTCCAGCCGCTTCCAGGTGGTCCAGCCGGTCCAGCCAACCAGCCAGCCATCCTCTAAGCCAGCCTCCCAGCCTCCAAGACTCCCAGCCTCCCAGCCTCCCAGCCAGCCTCCCATTCTCCCAGCCTCCCAGCCAGCCTCCCAGCCTCCCAGCCAGCCTCCCAGCCTCCCAGCCTCCCAGCCTCCCAGCCTCCCAGCCTCCCAGCCAGCCTCCCAGCCTCCAAGACTCACAGCCTCCCAGCCTCTCAGCCAGCCTCCCATTCTCCCAGCATCCCAGCCAGCCTCCCAGCCTCCCAGCCAGCCTCCCAGCCTCCCAGCCTCCCAGCCAGCCAGCCAGCCAGCCAGCCCGCCAGGCAGCCAGCCAGCCCGCCAGCCAGCCAGCCTCCCAGGCAGCCTCCCAGCCAGCCTCCCAGGCTCCCAGCCTCCCAACCTCCCAGCCCCCCAGCCTCCCAGCCTCCCAGCCTCCAAGCCAGTGCCAGCCAGCGAGCCAGCCTGTTCCAGCCAGTTCCAGCCGGTTCAAACCGGTTCCAGCCGGTTCTAGCCTGTTCCAGCCTGTTTCAGGCGGTTACAGCCGGTTCCAGCCGGTTCAAACCGGTTCCAGCCGGGTCCAGCAGGTTCAAAAGGGTTTAAACCGGTTCAAACCGGTTCCAGCCGGTTCCAGCCGGTTCCAGCCGGTTCAAACCGGTTCAAACCGGTTCCAGCCGGTTCCAGCCGGTTCCAACCGGTTTAAACCGGTTCCAACCGGTTCCAGCCGGTTCCAGCCGGTTCAAACCGGTTTAAACCGGTTCAAACCGGTTCCAGCCGGTTTCAGGCGGTTTAAACCGGTTCAAACCGATTCCAGCCGGTTCCAGCCGGTTTAAACCGGTAAAAAACGGTTCCAGCCGGTTCCAGCCGGTTCAAACCGGTTGAAACTGGTTCAAACCGGTTCCAGCCGGTTCCAGCCGGTTCCAGCCGGTTCAAACCGGTTCCAGCCGGTTCCAGCCGGTTGAAACTGGTTCACACCGGTTCCAGCCGTTTCCAGCCGGTTCCAGCCGGTTCAAACCGGTTTAAACCGGTTCAAACCGGTTCCAGCCGGTTCCAGCAGGTTTAAAACGGTTCAAACCGGTTCTAGCCGGATTCAGCCGGTTCCAGCCGGATCCAGCCGGTTTAAAACGGTTCAAACCGGTTACAGCCGGTTCCAGCCGGTTCCAGCCGGTTCAAACCGGTTCCAGCCGGTTCCAGCCGGGTCAAGCCGGTTCCAGCCGCTTCCAGCCGCTTCCAGGTGGTCCAGCCGGTCCAGCCAACCAGCCAGCCATCCTCTAAGCCAGCCTCCCAGCCAGCCAGCCAGCCAGCCAGCCCGCAGCCAGCCAGCCTCCCAGGCAGCCTCCCAGCCAGCTTCCCAGCCTCCCAGCCTCCCAGCCTCCCAGCCTCCCAGCCTCCCAGCCAGCCTCCCAGCCTCCAAGACTCCCAGCCTCCCAACCAGCCTCCCAGCCTCCCAGCCTCCCAGCCAGCCAGCCAGCCAGCCCGCCAGCCACCCAGCCTCCCAGGCAGCCTCCCAGCCACCCTCCCAGCCTCCCAGGCTCCCAGCCTCCCAGCCAGCCTCCCAGCCTCCAAGACTCCCAGTCTCCCAGCCTCCCAGCCAGCCTCCCATTCTCCCAGCCTCCCAGCCAGCCTCCCAGCCTCCCAGCCAGCCTCCCAGCCTCCCAGCCTCCCAGCCTCCCAGCCAGCCTCCCAGCCTCCCAGCCAGCCTCCCAGCCAGCCTGCCAGCCAGCCTCCGAGGCAGCCTCCCAGGCAGCCTCCCAGCCTCACAGGCTCCCAGCCTCCCAGGCTCCCAGCCTCCCAGCCAGCCTCCTAGACTCCTAGCCTCCCAGCCTCCCAGCCTCCCAGCCTTCCAGCCTCCAAGCCAGCCAGCCAGCCTCCCAGACAGCCAGCCTCCTAGCCAGTCTCCCAGCCTCCCAGCCTCCCAGCCTCACAGCCTCCCAGCCTCCCAGCCAGCCTCCCAGCCAGCCTCCCAGCCTCCCAGCCTCCCAGCGTCCCAGCCTCACAGCCTCCCAGCCAGCCTCCCAGCCAGCCTCCCAGCCTCCCAGCCTCCCAGCCAGCCTCCATGCCAGCCTCCCAGCCACCCAGGCTCCCAGCCAGCCAGCAAGCCAGCCAGCCAGCCAGCCTCCCAGGCAGCATCACAGCCAGGCTCCCATCCTCCCAGCCTCCCAGCCAGCCAGCCAACCAGCCAGCGAGCCAGCCAGCCTCACAGCCAGCCTCCCAGCCAGGCTCCCAGCCTCCCATCCTCCCAGCCTCCCAGCCTCCCAGCCTCCCAGCCAGCCTCCCAGCCTCCCAGCCTCCCAGCCAGTGCCAGCCAGCGAGCCAGCCTGTTCCAGCCGGTTCCAGCCGGTTCCATCCGGTTCCAGCCGATTCTAGCCGGATCGAGCCGGTTCCAGCCGGTTCCAGCCGGAAAAAACCGGTTCCAGCAGGTTCCAGCCGGTTCCAGCCGGTTCCAGCCGGTTCCAGCCTGTTCCAACCGGTTCCAGCCGGTTCCAGCCGGTTCCAGCCGGTGCCAGCCGGTACAAACCGGTTCCTGCCGGTTCTAGCCAGTTCCAGCCGGTTCAAAACGGTTCCAGCCGGTTCCAGCCGGAAAAAACCGGTTCCAGCCGGTTCCAGGAGTAAAAAACCTGTTCCAGCCGGTTCCAGCTGGTTCCAGCCGGTTCAAGCCGGTTCTAGCCGGTTCCAGCCGGTTAAAGCAGGTTCTAGCCTGTTCCAGCTGGTTCCAGGAGTAAAAAACCTGTTCCAGCCGGTTCCAGCCGTTTCCAGCCGGTTCAAAGCGGTTCCAGCCGGTTCCAGTCGGTTCCCGCCGGGTCAAGCCGGTTCCAGCCGGTTAGTGCCGGTTCCAGCCGCTAACAGGTGGTCCAGCCGGTTCTGCCAACCAGCCAGGAATCCTTGCAGCCAGCCTCCCAGTCAGCCAGCCAGACTCTCAGGCAATCATCCAGCCTCCCAGCCAGCCTCCCAGCCTCCCAGCCTCCCAGCCTCCCAGCCTCCCAGCCTCCCAGCCAGCCTCCCAGCCTCCAAGACTCCCAGCCTCCCAGCCTCCCAGCCAGCGTCCCATTCTCCCAGCCTCCCAGCCAGCGTCCCAGCCTCCCAGCCAGCCTCCCAGCCTCCAAGACTCCCAGCCTCCCAGCCTCCCAGCCAGCCTCCCATTCTCCCAGCCTCCCAGCCAGCGTCCCAGCCTCCCAGCCAGCCTCCCAGCCTCCCAGCCTCCCAGCCAGCGTCCCAGGCTCCCAGCCTCCCAACCTCCCAGCCCCCCAGCCTCCCAGCCTCCCAGCCTCCAAGCCAGTGTCAGCCAGCGAGCCAGCCTGTTCCAGCCGGTTCCAGACGGTTCCATCCGGTTCCAGCCGATTCTAGCCGGTTCGAGCCGGTACCAGCCGGTTCCAGCCGGTTCCAGCCAGATCCAGCCGGAAAAAACCGGTTCCAGCCGGTTCCAGCCGGTTTCCGCCGGTTTCAGGTGGTTCCAGCCGGTTCCAGCCGGTTCAAACCGGTTCCAGCCGGTTCTAGCCTGTTCCAGCCTGTTTCAGGCGGTTACAGCCGGTTACAGCCGGTTCAAACCGGTTCCAGCCGGGTCCAGCAGGTTCAAAACGGTTTAAACCGGTTCAAACCGGTTCCAGCCGGTTCCAGCCGGTTCTAGCCTGTTTAAACCGGTTCAAACCGGTTCCAGCCGGTTCCAGCCGCTTCCAGCCGGTTCAAACCGGTTTAAACCGGTAGAAACCGGTTCCAGCCGGTTCCAGCCGGTTCCAGCCAGTTAAAGCTAGCTCCAGCCGGTTCCAGCCGGTTCTAGCCTGTTTAAACCGGTTCAAACCGGTTCCAGCCGGTTCCAGCCGGTTCCAGCCGGTTCAAACCGGTTTAAACCGGTTCAAACCGGTTCCAGCCGGTTCCAGCCGGTTCAAACCGGTTTAAACCGATTCAAACCGGTTCCAGCCGGTTCCAGCCGGTTCCAGCCGTTTCAAACCGGTTCCAGCCGGTTCCAGCCGGTTTAAACCGGTTTAAACCGGTTTCAGCCGGTTCCAGCCGGTTCCAGCCGGTTCAAACCGGTTGAAACCGGTTCAAACCGGTTCCAGCCGGTTCCAGCCGGTTTAAACCGGTTCAAACCGGTTCCAGCCGGTTCCAGCCGGTTCAAACCGGTTTAAACCGGTTCAAACCGGTTCCAGCCGGTTCCAGCCGGTTTAAACCGGTTCAAACCGGTTCCAGACGGTTCCAGCTGGTTTAAACCGGTTCAAACCGGTTCCAGCCGGTTCCAGCCGGTTCAAACCGGTTTAAACCGGTTTAAACCGGTTCCAGCCGGTTCCAGCCGGTTTAAACCGGTTCAAACCGGTTCCAGCCGGTTCCAGCCGGTTCCAGCCGGTTCAAACCGGTTGAAACCGGTTCAAACCGGTTCCAGCCGGTTCCAGCCGGTTCCAGCCGGTTTATACCGGTTCCAGCCGGTTCCAGCCGGTTTAAACCGGTTCAAACCCGTTCCAGCCGGTTCCAGCCGGTTTAAACCGGTTCAAACCGGTTCCAGCCGGTTCCAGCCGGTTCCAGCCGGTTCCAGCCGGTTTAAACCGGTTCAAACCGGTTCCAGCCGGTTCCAGCCGGTTCCAGCCGGTTCAAACCGGTTCCAGCCGGTTCCAGCCGGGTCAAGCCGGTTCCAGCCGGTTCCAGCCGCTTCCAGCCGCTTCCAGGTGGTCCAGCCGGTCCAGCCAACCAGCCAGCCATCCTCTCAGCCAGCCTCCCAGCCAGCCAGGCAGCCAGCCAGCCCGCCAGCCAGCCAGCCTCCCAGGCAGCCTCCCAGCCAGCCTCCCAGCCTCCCAGCCTCCCAGCCTCCCAGCCTCCCAGCCAGCCTCCCAGCCTCCAAGACTCCCAGCCTCCCAGCCTCCCAGCCAGCCTCCCATTCTCCCAGCCTCCCAGCCAGCCTCCCAGCCTCCCAGCCAGCCTCCCAGCCTCCCAGCCTCCCAGCCTCCCAGCCTCCCAGCCTCCCAGCAAGCCTCCCAGCCTCCAAGACACACAGCCTCCCAGCCTCTCAGCCAGCCTCCCATTCTCCCAGCCTCCCAGCCAGCCTCCCAGCCTCCCAGCCAGCCTCCCAGCCTCCCAGCCTCCCAGCCAGCCAGCCAGCCAGCCAGCCCGCCAGCCAGCCAGCCAGCCCGCCAGCCAGCCAGCCTCCCAGGCAGCCTCCCAACCAGCCTCCCAGCCTCCCAGCCTCCCAGCCTCCCAGCCTCCAAGCCTCCCAGCCAGTGCCAGCCAGCGAGCCAGCCTGTTCCAGCCGGTTCCAGCCGGTTCCATCCGGTTCCAGCCGATTCTAGCCGGTTCGAGCCAGTACCAGCCGGTTCCAGCCGTTTCCAGCCAGTTCCAGCCGGAAAAAACCGGTTCCAGCCGGTTCCAGCAGGTTTCAGGCGGTTACAGCCGGTACCAGCCGGTTCAAACCGGTTCCAGCCGGTTCCAGCTGGGTCAAGCCGGTTCCAGCCGGTTCCAGCCGGTTCAAGCTAGCTCCAGCCGGTTCCAGCCGGTTTCAGGCGGTTCCAGCCGGTTCCAGACGGTTCAAACCGGTTCAAACCGGTTCCAGCCGGTTCAAACCGGTTTAAACCGGTTCAAACCGGTTCCAGCCGGTTCCAACCGGTTTAAACCGGTTCAAACCGGTTCCAGCCGGTTCCAGCCGGTTTAAACGGGTTCAAACCGGTTCCAGCCGTTTCTAGCCGGTGCCAGCCGGTACAAACCGGTTCCAGCCGGTTCTAGCCGGTTCCAGCCGGTTAAAACCAGTTCCAGCCGGTTCCAGCCGGAAAAAACCGGTTCCAGCCGGTTCCAGCAGTAAAAAACCTGTTCCAGCCGGTTCCAGCCGCTTCCAGCCGGTTCAAACCGGTTTAAACCGGTAGAAACCGGTTCCAGCCGGTTCCAGCCGGTTCCAGCCAGTTAAAGCTAGCTCCAGCCGGTTCCAGCCGGTTCTAGCCTGTTTAAACCGGTTCAAACCGGTTCCAGCCGGTTCCAGCCGGTTCCAGCCGGTTCAAACCGGTTTAAACCGGTTCAAACCGGTTCCAGCCGGTTCCAGCCGGTTCAAACCGGTTTAAACCGATTCAAACCGGTTCCAGCCGGTTCCAGCCGGTTCCAGCCGTTTCAAACCGGTTCCAGCCGGTTCCAGCCGGTTTAAACCGGTTTAAACCGGTTTCAGCCGGTTCCAGCCGGTTCCAGCCGGTTCAAACCGGTTGAAACCGGTTCAAACCGGTTCCAGCCGGTTCCAGCCGGTTTAAACCGGTTCAAACCGGTTCCAGCCGGTTCCAGCCGGTTCCAACCGGTTTAAACCGGTTCAAACCGGTTCCAGCCGGTTCCAGCCGGTTTAAACCGGTTCAAACCGGTTCCAGACGGTTCCAGCTGGTTTAAACCGGTTCAAACCGGTTCCAGCCGGTTCCAGCCGGTTCAAACCGGTTTAAACCGGTTTAAACCGGTTCCAGCCGGTTCCAGCCGGTTTAAACCGGTTCAAACCGGTTCCAGCCGGTTCCAGCCGGTTCCAGCCGGTTCAAACCGGTTGAAACCGGTTCAAACCGGTTCCAGCCGGTTCCAGCCGGTTCCAGCCGGTTTATACCGGTTCCAGCCGGTTCCAGCCGGTTTAAACCGGTTCAAACCCGTTCCAGCCGGTTCCAGCCGGTTTAAACCGGTTCAAACCGGTTCCAGCCGGTTCCAGCCGGTTCCAGCCGGTTCCAGCCGGTTTAAACCGGTTCAAACCGGTTCCAGCCGGTTCCAGCCGGTTCCAGCCGGTTCAAACCGGTTCCAGCCGGTTCCAGCCGGGTCAAGCCGGTTCCAGCCGGTTCCAGCCGCTTCCAGCCGCTTCCAGGTGGTCCAGCCGGTCCAGCCAACCAGCCAGCCATCCTCTCAGCCAGCCTCCCAGCCAGCCAGCCAGCCAGCCAGCCCGCCAGCCAGCCAGCCTCCCAGGCAGCCTCCCAGCCAGCCTCCCAGCCTCCCAGCCTCCCAGCCTCCCAGCCTCCCAGCCAGCCTCCCAGCCTCCAAGACTCCCAGCCTCCCAGCCTCCCAGCCAGCCTCCCATTCTCCCAGCCTCCCAGCCAGCCTCCCAGCCTCCCAGCCAGCCTCCCAGCCTCCCAGCCTCCCAGCCTCCCAGCCTCCCAGCCTCCCAGCAAGCCTCCCAGCCTCCAAGACACACAGCCTCCCAGCCTCTCAGCCAGCCTCCCATTCTCCCAGCCTCCCAGCCAGCCTCCCAGCCTCCCAGCCAGCCTCCCAGCCTCCCAGCCTCCCAGCCAGCCAGCCAGCCAGCCAGCCCGCCAGCCAGCCAGCCAGCCCGCCAGCCAGCCAGCCTCCCAGGCAGCCTCCCAACCAGCCTCCCAGCCTCCCAGCCTCCCAGCCTCCCAGCCTCCAAGCCTCCCAGCCAGTGCCAGCCAGCGAGCCAGCCTGTTCCAGCCGGTTCCAGCCGGTTCCATCCGGTTCCAGCCGATTCTAGCCGGTTCGAGCCAGTACCAGCCGGTTCCAGCCGTTTCCAGCCAGTTCCAGCCGGAAAAAACCGGTTCCAGCCGGTTCCAGCAGGTTTCAGGCGGTTACAGCCGGTACCAGCCGGTTCAAACCGGTTCCAGCCGGTTCCAGCTGGGTCAAGCCGGTTCCAGCCGGTTCCAGCCGGTTCAAGCTAGCTCCAGCCGGTTCCAGCCGGTTTCAGGCGGTTCCAGCCGGTTCCAGACGGTTCAAACCGGTTCAAACCGGTTCCAGCCGGTTCAAACCGGTTTAAACCGGTTCAAACCGGTTCCAGCCGGTTCCAACCGGTTTAAACCGGTTCAAACCGGTTCCAGCCGGTTCCAGCCGGTTTAAACGGGTTCAAACCGGTTCCAGCCGTTTCTAGCCGGTGCCAGCCGGTACAAACCGGTTCCAGCCGGTTCTAGCCGGTTCCAGCCGGTTAAAACCAGTTCCAGCCGGTTCCAGCCGGAAAAAACCGGTTCCAGCCGGTTCCAGCAGTAAAAAACCTGTTCCAGCCGGTTCCAGCCGGTTCCAGCCGGTTCAAGCCGGTTCTAGACGGTTCCAGCCGGTTAAAGCAGGTTCTAGCCTGTTCCAGCCGGTTTCAGGCGGTTACCGCCGGTTCCAGCCGGTTCAAACCGGTTCCAGCCGGTTCCATCCGGTTCCAGCCGGTTTCAGGCGGTTCCAGCCGGTTCCAGCCGGTTCCATTCGGTTCAAACCGGTTCCAGCCGGTTCCAGCCGGGTCAAGCCGGTTCCAGCCGGTTCCAGCCGTTTCCAGCCGCTAACAGGTGGTCCAGACGGTTCTGCCAACCAGCCAGCCATCCTTTCAGCCAGCCTCCCAGCCAGCCAGCCAGACTTTCAGGCAGTCATCCAGCCAGCCAGCCAGCCAGCCAGCCCGCCAGCCAGCCAGCCTCCCAGCCAGCCTTCCAGCCAGCCTCCTAGCCAGCCAGCTTCCCAGCCAGGCAGCCTCCCAGCCAGCCTGCCAGCCAGCCTCCCAGGCAGCCTCCCAGCCAGCCTCCCAGCCTCCCAGCCTCCCAGCCTCCCAGCCTCAAAGCCTCCCAGGCTCCCAGCCTCCCAGCCAGACTCCCAACCAGCCTCCCAGCCTCCCAGCCAGCCTCCTAGACTCCTAGCCTCCCATCCTCCCAGCCTCCCAGCCATCCAGCCTCCAAGCCAGCCAGCCAGCCTCCCAGACAGCCAGCCTCCCAGCCAGCCAGCCCACCAGCCAGCCAGGCTCCCAGCCAGGCTCCCAGCCTCCCAGCCTCCCAGCCTATCAGCCTCCCAGGCTCCCGGCCTCCCAACCAGCCTCCTAACCTCCCAGCCTCCCAGCGAGCCTGCCAGCCAGCCAGCCAGCCAGCCAGCCTCCCAGCCAGCCTCCCAGCCAGCCTCCCATCCTCCCAGTCTCCCAGCCTCCCAGCCTCCCAGCCAGCCTCCATGCCAGCCTCCCAGCCACCCAGCCTCCCAGGCAGCCAGCAAGCCAGCCAGCCAGCCAGCCTCCCAGGCAGCATCACAGCCAGGCTCCCATGCTCCCAGCCTCCCAGCCAGCCAGCCAACCAGCCAGCGAGCCAGCCAGCCTCACAGCCAGCCTCCCAGCCAGGCTCCCAGCCTCCCATCCTCCCAGCCTCCCAGCCTCCCAGCCAGCCTCCATGCCAGCCTCCCAGCCACCCAGCCTCCTAGCCAGCCAGCAAGCCAGCCAGCCAGCCGGCCTCCTAGGCAGCATCACAGCCAGGCTCCCATCCTCCCAGCCTCCCAGCCAGCCAGCCAACCAGCCAGCGAGCCAGCCAGCCTCACAGCCAGCCTCCCAGCCAGGCTACCAGCCTCCCTTCCTCCCAGCCTCCAAGCCTCCCAGCCTCCCAGCCTCCCAGCCAGCCTCCCAGCCTCCAAGACTCCCAGCCTCCCAGTATCCCAGCCAGCCTCCCATTCTCCCAGCCTCCCAGCCAGCCTCCCAGCCTCCCAGCCAGCCTCCCAGCCTCCCAGCCAAGGCCAGCCAGCGAGCCAGCATGTTCCAGCCAGTTCCATCAAGTTCAAACCGGTTCCAGCCGGTTCCAGCCGCTTCCAGGTGGTCCAGCCGGTCCAGCCAACCAGCCAGCCATCCTCTCAGCCAGACTCCCAGGCAGTCATCCAGCCAGCCAGCCAGCTAGCCCACCAGCCAGCCAGCCTCCCAGCCAGACTCCCAGCCAGCCTCCTAGCCAGCCAGCCAGCCTCAAGGCCAGCCAGTTTCCCAGCCAGCCAGCCTCCCAGCCAGCCTGCCAGCCAGCCTCCCAGGCAGCCTCCCAGCCTCCCAGCCTCCCAGCCTCCCAGGCTCCCAGCCTCCCAGCCAGCCTCCTAGACTCCTAGCCTCCCAGCCTCCCAGCCTCCCAGCCTTCCAGGCTCCAAGCCAGCCAGCTAGCCTCCCAGACAGCCAGCCTCCCAGCCAGCCAGCCCACCAGACAGCCAGCCTCCCAGCCAGTCTCCCAGCCTCCAACCCTCCCAGGCTCCCAGCCTCCCAGCCTCCCAGCCTCCCAGCCAGCCTGCCAGTCAGTCAGCCAGCCAGACAGCCTCCCAGCCAGCCAGCCTCCCAGCCAGCCTACCAGCCAGCCTCCCAGCCTCCCAGCCTCCCAGCGTCCCAGCCTCCCAGCCTCCCAGCCAGCCTCCCAGCCAGCCTCCCAGCCTCCCAGCCTCCAAGCCTCCCAGCCAGCCTCCATGCCAGCCTCCCAGCCACCCAGGCTCCCATTCAGCCAGCAAGCCAGCCAGCCAGCCAGCCTCCCAGGCAGCATCACAGCCAGGCTCCCATCCTCCCAGCCTCCCAGCCAGCCAGCCAACCAGCCAGCGAGCCAGCCAGCCTCACAGCCAGCCTCCCAGCCAGGCTCCCAGCCTCCCATCCTCCCAGCCTCCAAGCCTCCCAGCCTCCCAGCCTCCCAGCCAGCCTCCAGCTTCCAAGACTCCCAGCCTCCCAGTCTCCCAGCCAGCCTCCCATTCTCCCAGCCTCCCAGCCAGCCTCCCAGCCTCCCAGCCAGCCTCCCAGCCTCCCAGCCAAGGCCAGCCAACGAGCCAGCATGTTAAAGCCGGTTCCATCCGGTTCAAACCGGTTCCAGCCGGTTCCAGCCGCTTCCAGGTGATCCAGCCGGTCCAGCCAACCAGCCAGCCATCCTCTCAGCCAGACTCCCAGGCAGTCATCCAGCCAGCCAGCCAGCTAGCCCACCAGCCAGCCAGCCTCCCAGCAAGACTCCCAGCCAGCCTCCTAGCCAGCCAGCCAGCCTCAAAGCCAGCCAGCTTCCCAGCCAGCCAGCCTCCCAGCCAGCCTGCCAGCCAGCCTCCCAGGCAGCCTCCCAGCCTCCCAGACTCCCAGCCTCCCAGGCTCCCAGCCTCCCAGCCAGCCTCCCAGCCTCCCAGCCTCCCAGCCAGCCAGCCAGCCAGCCCGCCAGCCAGCCAGCCTCCCAGGCAGCCTCCCAGCCACCCTCCCAGCCTCCCAGCCTCCCAGCCTCCCAGCCTCCCAGCCTCCCAGCCTCCCAGCCAGCCTCCCAGCCTCCAAGACTCACAGCCTCCCAGCCTCTCAGCCAGCCTCCCATTCTCCCAGCCTCCCAGCCAGCCTCCCAGCCTCCCAGCCAGCCTCCCTGCCTCCCAGCCTCCCAGCCAGCCAGCCAGCCAGCCAGCCCGCCAGCCAGCCAGCCAGCCCTCCAGCCAGCCAGCCTCCCAGGCAGCCTCCCAGCCAGCCTCCCAGGCTCCCAGCCTCCCAGCCTCCCAGCGTCCCAGCCTCCCAGCCTCCTAGCCAGTGCCAGCCAGCGAGCCAGCCTGTTCCAGCCTGTTCCAGCCAGTTCCATCCGGTTCCAGCCGATTCTAGCCGGTTCGAGCTGGTACCAGCCGGTTCTAGCCGGTTCCAGCCAGTTTCAGCCGGAAAAAACCGGTTCCAGCCGGTTTAAACCGGTTCAAACCGGTTCCAGCCGGTTCAAGCCGGTTCAAACCGGTTTAAACCGGTTCAAACCGGTTCCAGCCGGTTCCAGCCGGTTTAAACCGGTTCCAGCCGGTTCCAGCCGGTTCAAACCGGTTCCAGCCGGTTCCAGACGGTTGAAACTGGTTCAAACCGGTTCCAGCCGGTTCCAGCCGGTTCCAGCCGGTTCAAACCGGTTTAAACCGGTTCAAACCGGTTCCAGCCGGTTCCAGCCGGTTTAAAGCGGTTCAAACCGGTTCCAGCCGGATACAGCCGGTTCCAGCCGGTTCCAGCCGGTTTAAACCGGTTCACACCGGTTACAGCCGGTTCCAGTCGGATCCAGCCGGTTCAAACCGGTTCCAGCCGGTTCCAGCCAGGTCAAGCCGGTTCCAGCCGCTTCCAGCCGCTTCCAGGTGGTCCAGCCGGTCCAGCCAACCAGCCAGCCATCCTCTCAGCCAGCTTCCCAGCCAGCCAGCCAGCCAGCCAGCCCGCCAGCCAGCCAGCCTCCCAGGCAGCCTCCCAGCCAGCCTCCCAGCCTCCCAGCCTCCCAGCCTCCCAGCCTCCCAGCCTCCCAGCCAGCCTCCCAGCCTCCAAGACTCCCAGCCTCCCAGCCTCCCAGCCACCCTCCCATTCTCTCAGCCTCCCAGCCTCCCAGCCAGCCTCCCAGCCTCCCAGCCTCCCAACCTCCCAGCCTCCCAGCCAGCCTCCCAGCATCCAAGACTCACAGCCTCCCAGCCTCTCAGCCAGCCTCCCATTCTCCCAGCCTCCCAGCCAGCCTCCCAGCCTCCCAGCCAGCCTCCCAGCCTCCCAGCCTCCCAGCCAGCCAGCCAGCCAGCCAGCCCGCCAGCCAGCCAGCCAGCCCGCCAGCCAGCCAGCCTCCCAGGCAGCCTCCCAGCCAGCCTCCCAGGCTCCCAGCCTCCCAGCCTCCCAGCCCCCCAGCCTCCCAGCCTCCCAGCCTCCCAGCCAGTGCCAGCCAGCGAGAGAGCCTGTTCCATCCGGTTCCAGCCGATTCTAGCCGGTTCGAGCCGGTACCAGCCGGTTCCAGCCGGTTCCAGTCAGATCCAGCCGGAAAAAACCGGTTCCAGCCGGTTCCAGCCGGTTTCCACCGGTTTCAGGCGGTTCCAGCCGGTTCCAGCCGGTTCAAACCGGTTCCAGCCGGTTCTAGCCTGTTCCAGCCGGTTTCAGGCGGTTACAGCCGGTACCAGCCAGTTCAAACCGGTTCCAGCCGGTTCCAGCCGGTTCCAGCCGGTTCAAGCTAGCTCCAGCCGGTTCCAGCAGGTTGCAGCCGGTTCAATCCGGTTCCAGCCGGTTCAAACCGGTTCCAGCCGGTTCCAGCCGGTTTAAACCGGTTCAAAACGGTTCCAGCCTGTTCCAGCCGGTTCCAGCCGGTTTAAACCGGTTCAAACCGGTTCCAGCCGGTTCCAGCCGGTTCCAGCCGGTTCAAACCATTTAAACCGGTTCCAGCCGGTTCCAGCCGGTTCCAGCCGGTTCAAACCGGTTCCAACCGGTTCCAGCCGGGTCAAGCCGGTTCCAGCCGGTTCCAGCCGGTTCAAACCGGTTCCAGCCGGTTCCAGCCGGTTCCAGTCGGTTCAAACCGGTTCCAGCCGGTTCCAGCCGGGTCAAGCCGGTTCCAGCCGCTTCCAGCCGCTTCGAGCCGCTTCCAGGTGGTCCAGCCGGTCCAGCCAACCAGCCAGCCATCCTCTCAGCCAGCCTCCCAGCCACCCAGCCAGCCAGCCAGCCCGCCAGCCAGCCAGCCTCCCAGCCTCCCAGCCTCCCAGCCTCCCAGCCTCCCAGCCTCCCAGCCAGCCTCCCAGCCTATAACACTCCCAGCCTCCCAACCAGCCTCCCAGCCTCCCAGCCTCCCAGCCAGCCAGCCAGCCAGCCCGCCAGCCAGCCAGCTTTCCAGGCAGCCTCCAAGCCACCCTCCCAGCCTCCCAGCCTCCCAGCCAGCCTCCCAGCCTCCAAGACTCCCAGCCTCCCAGACTCCCAGCCAGCCTCCCATTCTCCCAGCCTCCCAGCCAGCCTCCCAGCCTCCCAGCCAGCCTCCCAGCCTCCCAGCCTCCCAGCCTCCCAGCCTCCCAGGCAGACTCCCAGCCTCCAAGACTCACAGCCTCCCAGCCTCTCAGCCAGCCTCCCATTCTCCCAGCCTCCCAGCCAGCCTCCCAGGCTCACAGCCAGCCTCCCAGGCTCCCAGCCTCCCAGCCAGCCAGTCAGACAGCCAGCCCGCCAGCCAGCCAGCCTCCCAGGCAGCCTCCCAGCCAGCCTCCCAGCCTCCCAGCCTCCCAGCCTCCCAGCCTCCCAGCCTCCCAGCCAGTGCCAGCCAGCGAGCCAGCCTGTTCCAGCCGGTTCCAGCCGGTTCCATCCGGTTCCAGCCGATTCTAGCCGGTTCGAGCCGGTACCAGCCGGTTCTAGCCGGTTCCAGCCACTTCCAGCCGGAAAAAACCGGTTCCAGCCGGTTCCAGCCGGTTCCCGCCGGTTTCAGGCGGTTCCAGCCGGTTCCAGCCGGTTCAAACCGGTTCCAGTCGGTTTCAGGCGGTTACAGCCGGTTCCAGCCGGTTCAAACCGGTTCCAGCCGTTTCAAGCCGGTTCAAACCGGTTTCAACCGCTTCAAACCGGTTCCAGCCGGTTCCAGCCGGTTCTACCCGGTTCCTGCCGGTTCCAGCCGGTTCAAGTTAGCTCCAGCCGGTTCCAGCCGGTTCTAGCCTGTTTAAACCGGTTCAAACCGGTTCTAGCCGGTTCCAGCCGGTTCAAACCGGTTTAAACCGGTTCAAACCGGTTCCAGCCGGTTCCAGCCTGTTTAAACCGGTTCAAACCGGTTCCAGCCGGTTCCAGCCGGTTCAAACCGGTTTAAACCGGTTCAAACCGGTTCCAGCCGGTTCCAGCCGGTTCAAACCGGTTTAAACCGGTTCAAACCGGTTCCAGCCGGTTCCAGCCGGTTTAAACCGGTTCAAACCGGTTCAAACTCGTTCCAGCCGGTTTAAACCGGTTCAAACCGGTTCCAGCCGGTTCAAACCGGTTTAAACCGGTTCAAACCGGTTCCAGCCGGTTCCAGCCGGTTCCATCCGTTTCAAACAGGTTCCAGCCGGTTCAAACCGGTTCCAGCTGTTTCCAGCCGGTTTAAACCGGTTCAAACCAGTTCCAGCCGGTTCCAGCCGGTTCAAACCGGTTTAAACCGGTTCAAACCGGTTCCAGCCGGTTCCAGCCGGTTCCAGCCGGTTCAAACCGGTTCCAGCCGGTTCCAGCCGGTTGAAACTGGTTCAAACCGGTTCCAGCCGGTTCCAGCCGGTTCCAGCCGGTTCAAACCGGTTCAAACCGGTTCCAGCCTGTTCCAGCCGGTTGAAACTGGTTCAAACCGGTTCCAGCCGGGTCAAGCCGGTTCCAGCCTCTTCCAGCCGCTTCCAGGTGGTCCAGCCGGTCCAGCCAACCAGCCAGCCATCCTCTCAGCCAGCCTCCCAGCCAGCCAGCCAGCCAGCCAGCCCGCCAGCCAGCCAGCCTCCCAGGCAGCCTCGCAGCCAGCCTCCCAGCCTCCCAGCCTCCCAGCCTCCCAGTCTCCCAGCCAGCCTCCCAGCCTCCAAGACTCCCAGCCTCCCAGCCTCCCAGCCAGCCACCCATTCTCCCAGCCTCCCAGCCAGCCTCCCAGCCTCCCAGCCAGCCTCCCAGCCTCCCAGCCTCCCAGCCTCCCAGCCTCCCAGCCAGCCTCCCAGCCTCCAAGACTCACAGCCTCCCAGCCTCTCAGCCAGCCTCCCATTCTCCCCGCCTCCCAGCCAGCCTCCCAGCCTCCCAGCCAGCCTCCCAGCCTCCCAGCCTCCCAGCCAGCCTCCCAGCCTCCCAGCCTCCCAGCCTCACAGCCAGCCTCCCAGCCTCCAAGACTCACAGCCTCCCAGCCTCTCAGCCAGCCTCCCATTCTCCCAGCCTCCCAGCCAGCCTCCCAGCCTCCCAGCCAGCCTCCCAGCCTCCCAGCCTCCCAGCCTCCCAGCCAGCCTCCCAGCCTCCAAGACTCACATCCTCCCAGCCTCTCAGCCAGCCTCCCATTCTCCCAGCCTCCCAGCCAGCCTCCCAGGCAGCCTCCCAGCCAGCCTCCCAGGCTCCCAGCCTCCCAGCCTCCCAGCCCCCCAGCCTCCCAGCCTCCCAGCCTCCCAGCCAGTGCCAGCCAGCGAGCCAGCCTGTTCCAGCCGGTTCCAGACGGTTCCATCCGGTTCCAGCCGATTCTAGCCGGTTCGAGCCGGTACCAGCCGGTTCCAGCCGGTTCCAGCCAGATCCAGCCGGAAAAAACCGGTTCCAGCTGGTTCCAGCCGGTTTCCGCCGGTTTCAGGCGGTTCCAGCTGGTTCCAGCCGGTTCAAACCGGTTCCAGCCGGTTCTAGCCTGTTCCAGCCGGTTTCAGGCGGTTAAAGCCGGTTCCAGCCGGTTCAAACCGGTTCCAGCCGGTTCCAGCAGGTTCAAAACGGTTTAAACCGGTTCAAACCGGTTCCAGCCGGTTCCAGCCGGTTCTAGCCGGTTCCAGCCGGTTCCAGCCGGTTAAAGCTAGCTCCAGCCGGTTCCAGCCGGTTCTAGCCTGTTTAAACCGGTTCCAGCCGGTTCCAGCCGGTTCCAGCCGGTTCAAACCGGTTTCAGGCGGTTCCAGCCGCTTCCAGCCGCTTCCAGGTGGTCCAGCCGGTCCAGCCAACCAGCCAGCCATCCTCTCAGCCAGCCTCCCAGCCAGCCAGCCAGCCAGCCAGCCCGCCAGCCAGCCAGCCTCCCAGGCAGCCTCCCAGCCAGCCTCCCAGCCTCCCAGCCTCCCAGCCTCCCAGCCTCCCAGCCTCCCATCCTCCCAGCCAGCCTCCCAGCCTCCAAGACTCCCAGCCTCCCAACCAGCCTCCCAGCCTCCCAGCCTCCCAGCCAGCCAGCCAGCCAGCCCGCCAGCCAGCCAGCCTTCCAGGCAGCCTCCCAGCCACCCTCCCAGCCTCCCAGCCTCCCAGCCTCACAGCCAGCCTCCCAGTCTCCAAGACTCCCAGCCTCCCAGCCTCCCAGCCAGCCTCCCATTCTCCCAGGCTCCCAGCCAGCCTCCCAGCCTCCCAGCCAGCCTCCCAGCCTCCCAGCCTCCCAGCCTCCCAGCCTCCCAGCCAGCCTCCCAGCCTCCAAGACTCACAGCCTCCCAGCCTCTCAGCCAACCTCCCATTCTCCCAGCCTCCCAGCCAGCCTCCCAGGCTCACAGCCAGCCTCCCAGGCTCACAGCCTCCCAGCCAGCCAGCCAGCCAGCCAGCCCGCCAGCCAGCCAGCCAGCCCGCCAGCCAGCCAGCCTCCCAGGCAGCCTCCCAGCCAGCCTCCCAGCCTCCCAGCCTCCCAGCCTCCCAGCCTCCCAGCCAGTGCCAGCCAGCGAGCCAGCCTGTTCCAGCCGGTTCCAGTCGGTTCCATCCGGTTCCAGGCGATTCTAGCCGGTTCGAGCCGGTACCAGCCGGTTCCAGCCGGGTCCAGCCAGTTCCAGCCGGAAAAAACCGGTTCCAGCCGGTTCCAGCCGGTTCCCGCCGGTTTCAGGCGGTTCCAGCCGGTTCCAGCCGGTTCAAACCGGTTCCAGCCGGTTTCAGGCGGTTACAGCCGGTTCCAGCCGGTTCAATCCGGTTCCAGCCGGTTCCAGCCGGTTTAAACCGGTTTCAACCGGTTCAAACCGGTTCCAGCCGGTTCCAGCCGGTTCTAGCCGGTTCCTGCCGGTTCCAGCCGGTTCAAGTTAGCTCCAGCCGGTTCCAGCCGGTTCTAGCCTGTTTAAACCGGTTCAAACCGGTTCCAGCCGGTTCCAGCCGGTTCAAACCGGTTTAAACCGGTTCAAACCGGTTCCAGCCGGTTTCAGCAGGTTCCAGCCGGTTCAAACAGGTTCCAGCCGGTTCAAACCGGTTCCAGCCGTTTCCAGCCGTTTTAAACCGGTTCAAACCGGTTCCAGCCGGTTCCAGCCGGTTCAAACCGGTTCCAGCCGGTTCCAGCCGGTTCCAGCCGGTTCAAACCGGTTCCAGCCGGTTCCAGCCGGTTGAAACTGGTTCAAACCGGTTCCAGCCGGTTCCTGCCGGTTCCAGCCGGTTCAAACCGGTTCAAACCGGTTCCAGCCAGTTCCAGCCGGTTGAAACTGGTTCAAACCGGTTCCAGCCGGGTCAAGCCAGTTCCAGCCGCTTCCAGCCGCTTCCAGGTGGTCCAGCCGGTCCAGCCAACCAGCCAGCCATCCTCTCAGCCAGCCTCCCAGCCAGCCAGCCAGCCAGCCAGCCCGCCAGCCAGCCAGCCTCCCAGGCAGCCTCGCAGCCAGCCTCCCAGCCTCCCAGCCTCCCAGCCTCCCAGTCTCCCAGCCAGCCTCCCAGTCTCCCAGCCAGCCTCCCAGCCTCCAAGACTCCCAGCCTTCCAGCCTACCAGCCAGCCTCCCATTCTCCCAGCCTCCCAGCCAGCCTCCCAGCCTCCCAGCCAGCCTCCCAGCCTCCCAGCCTCCCAGCCTCCCAGCCTCCCAGCCAGCCTCCCAGCCTCCAAGACTCACAGCCTCCCAGCCTCTCAGCCAGCCTCCCATTCTCCCAGCCTCCCAGCCAGCCTCCCAGCCTCCCAGCCAGCCTCCCAGCCTCCCAGCCTCCCAGCCAGCCAGCCAGCCAGCCAGCCCCCCAGCCAGCCAGCCAGCCCGCCAGCCAGCCAGCCTCCCAGCCAGCCTCCCAGGCTCCCAGCCTCCCAGCCTCCCAGCCCCCCAGCCTCCCAGCCTCCCAGCCTCCCAGCCAGTGCCAGCCAGCGAGCCAGCCTGTTCCAGCCGGTTCCAGACGGTTCCATCCGGTTCCAGCTGATTCTAACCGGTTCGAGCCGGTACCAGCTGGTTCCAGCCGGTTCCAGGCAGATCCAGCCGGAAAAAACCGGTTCCAGCCGGTTCCAGCCGGTTTCCGCCGGTTTCAGGCTGTTCCAGCCGGTTCCAGCCGGTTCAAACGGGTTCCAGCCGGTTCTAGCCTGTTCCAGCCGGTTTCATGCGGTTACAGCCGGTTCCAGCCGCTTCAAACCGGTTCCAGCCGGTTCCAGCAGGTTCAAAACGGTTTAAACCGGTTCAAACCGGTTCCAGCCGGTTCCAGCCGGTTCTAGCCGGTTCCAGACGGTTCCAGCCGGTTAAAGCTAGCTCCAGCCGGTTCCAGCCGGTTCTAGCCTGTTTAAACCGGTTCAAACCGGTTCCAGCCGGTTCCAGCCGGTTCCAGCCGGTTCAAACCGGTTTAAACCGGTTCAAACCGGTTTCAGGCGGTTCCAGCCACTTCCAGCCTCTTCGAGGTGGTCCAGCCGGTCCAGCCAACCAGCCAGCCATCCTCTCAGCCAGCCTCCCAGCCATCCAGCCAGCCAGCCCGCCAGCCAGCCAGCCTCCCAGGCAGCCTCCCAGCCAGCCTCCCAGACTCCCAGCCTCCCAGCCTCCCAGCCTCCCAGCCTCCCAGCCTCCCAGCCAGCCTCCCAGCCTCCAAGACTCCCAGCCTCCCAGCCTCCCAGCCAGCCTCCCATTCTCCCAGCCTCCCAGCCAGCCTCCCAGCATCCCAGCCAGCCTCCCAGCCTCCCAGCCTCCCAGCCTCCCAGCCTCCCAGCAAGCCTCCCAGCCTCCAAGACTCACAGCCTCCCAGCCTCTCAGCCAGCCTCCCATTCTCCCAGCCTCCCAGCCAGCCTCCCAGCCTCCCAGCCAGCCTCCCAGCCTCCCAGCCTCCCAGCCAGCCAGCCAGCCAGCCAGCCCGCCAGCCAGCCAGCCAGCCCGCCAGCCAGCCAGCCTCCCAGGCAGCCTCCCAGCCAGCCTCCCAGCCTCCCAGCCTCCCAGCCTCCCAGCCTCCCAGCCTCCCAGCCAGTGCCAGCCAGTGAGCCAGCCTGTTCCAGCCGGTTCCAGCCGGTTCCATCCGGTTCCAGCCGATTCTAGCCGGTTCGAGCCGGTACCAGCCGGTTCCAGCCGGTTCCAGCCGGTTCCAGCCGGTTCAAACCGGTTTAAACCGGTTCATACCGGTTCCAGCCGGTTCCAGCCGGTTCCAGCCAGTTCCAGCCGGTTTAAACCGGTTCAAACCGGTTCCAGCCGGTTCCAGCCGGTTCCAGCCGGTTTAAACCGGTTCAAACCGGTTCCAGCCGGTTCCAGCCGGTTCAAACCGGTTTAAACCGGTTCATACCGGTTCCAGCCGGTTCAAACCGGTTCCAGCCGTTTCCAGCCGGTTCAAACCGGTTCCAGCCGGTTCTAGCCGGGTCAAGCCGGTTCCAGCCGGTTCCAGCCGGTTCAAGCTAGCTCCAGCCGGTTCCAGCCGGTTCTTGCCTGTTCCAGCCGGTTTCAGGCGGTTACAGCCAGTTCCAGCCGGTTCAAACCGGTTCTAGCCGGTTCCAGCCTGTTCAAACCGGTTTAAACCGGTTCAAACCGGTTCCAGCCGGTTCCAGCCGGATCTAGCCGGTTCCAGCCGGTTCCAGCCGGTTCAAGCTAGCTCCAGCCGGTTGCAGCCGGTTCTAGCCTGTTTAAACCGGTTCAAACCGGTTCCAGCCGGTTCCAGCCGTTTCAAACCGGTTTAAACCGGTTCAAACCGGTTCCAACCGGTTCCAATCGGTTCCAGCCGGTTCAAACCAGTTCCAGCCGGTTCCAGCCTGTTTAAACCGGTTCAAACCGGTTCCAGCCGGTTCCAGCCGGTTCCAGCCGGTTCCAGCCGGTTCCAGCCGGTTCAAACCGGTTTAAACCGGTTCAAACCGGTTCCTGCCGGTTCCAGCCGGTTCCAGCCGGTTCAAACCGGTTCCAGCCGGTTCCAGCCGGTTTAAACCGGTTCAAAACGTTTCCAGCCGGTTCCAGCCGATTCCAACCGGTTTAATCCGGTTCAAACCGGTTCCAGCCGGTTCCAGCCGGTTCAAACCTGTTCCAGCCGGTTCCAGCCGATTTAAACCGGTTGAAACCGGTTCCAGCCGGTTCCAGCCAGTTCCAGCCGGTTCCAGCCGGTTCAAACCGGTTCCAGCCGGTTCCAGCCGGAAAAACCCGGTTCCAGCCGGTTCCACCCGCTTCCAGCCGCTTCTAGCCGCTTCCAGGTTGTCCAGCCGGTCCAGCCAACCAGCCAGCCATCCTCTCAGCCAGCCTCCCAGCCAGCCAGCCAGACTCCCACGCAATCATCCAGCCATCCAGCCAGCCAGCCAGCCAGATTCCCAGCCAGCCAGCCTGCCAGGCAGCCCGCCAGCCAGCCAGCCTCCCAGCCAGCCTCCTAGCCAGCCAGCCAGCCTCCAGGCCAGCCAGCCTCCCAGCCAGCCAGCCTCCCATCTAGCCTGCCAGCCAGCCTCCCAGCAGTCTCCCAGCCAGCCTCCCAGCCTCCCAGCCTCCCAGACTCCCAGCCTCCCAGGCTCCCAGCCTCCCAGCCAGCCTCCTAGACTCCTAGCCTCCCAGCCTCCCAGCCTCCCAGCCTTCCAGCCTCCAAGCCAGCCAGCCAGCCTCCCAAACAGCCAGCCTTCCAGCCAGCCAGCCCACCAGCCAGCCAGCCTCCCAGCCAGTCTCCCAGCCTCCCAGCCTCCCAGCCTCCCATCCTCCCAGCCTCCCAACCAGCCTCCCAGCCTCCCAGCCTCCCAGCGTCCCAGCCTCCCAGCCTCCCAGCCAGCCTCCCAGCCAGCCTCCAAGCCTCCCAGCCTCCCAGCAGACTCCCAGCCAGCCTCCCAGCCTCCCAGCCTCCCAGACTCCCAGCCTCCCAGGCTCCCAGCCTCCCAGCCAGCCTCCTAGCCTCCCAGCCTCCCAGCCTCCCATCCTCCCAGCCTCCCAGCCAGCCAGCCAACCAGCCAGCGAGCCAGCCAGCCTCACAGCCAGCCTCCCAGCCAGGCTCCCAGCCTCCCATCCTCAGAGGCTCCCAGCCTCCCAGCCTCCCAGCCTCCCAGCCAGCCTCCCAGCCTCCAAGACTCCCAGCCTCCCAGCCTCCCAGCCAGCCTCCCATTCTCCCAGCCTCCCAGCCAGCCTCCCAACCTCCCAGCCAGCCTCCCAGCCTCCCAGCCAGCCTGCCAGCCAGCCTCCCAGGCAGTCATCCAGCCAGCCAGCCAGCCAGCCAGCCAGACTCCGAGCCAGCCAGCCAGCCAGCCAGCCCGCCAGCCAGCCAGCCTCCCAGCCAGCCTCCTAGCCAGCCAGCCAGCCTCCAGGCCAGCCAGCCTCCCAGCCAGCAAGCCTCCCAGGCTGCCTGCCAGCCAGCCTCCCAGGCAGCCTCCCAGCCAGCCTCCCAGCCTCCCAGCCTCCCAGCTTCCCAGCCTCCCAGCCTCCCAGGCTCCCAGCCTCCCAGCCACCCAGCCTCCCAACCAGCCTCCCAGCCTCCCAGCCTCCCAGCCAGCCTGCCAGCCAGCCAGCCAGCCAGCTAGCCTCCCAGCCAGCCTCCCAGCCTCCCAGCCTCCCAGCGTCCCAGCCTCCCAGCCTCCCAGGAAGCCTCCCAGCCAGCCTCCCATCTTCCCAGACTCCCAGCCAGCCTCCATGCCAGCCTCCCAGCCACCCAGCCTCCCAGCCAGCCAGCAAGCCAGCCAGCCAGCCAGCCTCCCAGGCAGCATCACAGCCAGGCTCCCATGCTCCCAGCCTCCCAGCCAGCCAGCCAACCAGCCAGCGAGCCAGCCAGCCTCACAGCCAGCCTCCCAGCCAGGCTCCCAGCCTCCCATCCTCCCAGCCTCCCAGCATCCCAGCCTCCCAGCCTCCCAGCCAGCATCCCAGCCTCCAAGACTCCCAGCCTCCCAGCCTCCCAGCCAGCCTCCCATGCTCCCAGCCTCCCAGCCAGCCTCCCAGCCTCCCAGCCAGCCTCCCAGCCTCCCAGCCTCCAAGCCAGTGCCAGCCAGCGAGCCAGCCTGTTCCAGCCGGTTCAAGCCGTTTCTAGCCGGTTCCAGCCTGTTCCAACTGGTTCCAACCGGTTCCAGCCGGTTCCAGCTGGTACAAACCGGTTCCAGCCGGTTCCAGCCGGTTCAAACCGGTTTCAGCCGGTTCCAGCCGGTTCTAGCCGGTTCCAGCCGGTTCCAGCCGGTTCTAGCCAGTTCCCGCCGGTTCAAACCGGTTCCAGCCGGAAAAAACCGTTTCCAGCCGGTTCCAGCCGGTTCCAGCCGGAAAAAACCAGTTTCAGCCGGTTCCAGACGGTTCCAGCCGGAAAAAACCGGTTCCAGCCGTTTCCAGCCGGTTCCAGCCGGAAAAACCGGTTCCAGCCGGAAAAAACCGGTTCAGCCGGTTCAAGCCGGTTCCAGCCGGTTCCAGCCGGTTCCAGCCGGAAAAAACCGGTTCCAGCCGGTTCCAGCCGGTTCCAGCCGTTTCCAGCCGGTTCAAACCGTTTCCAGCCGGTTCCAGCTGGAAAAAACCGGTTCCAGCCGGTTCCAGCCGGTTTAAACCGGTTCAAAACGTTTCCAGCCGGTTCCAGCCGATTCCAACCGGTTTAATCCGGTTCAAACCGGTTCCAGCCGGTTCCAGCCGGTTCAAACCTGTTCCAGCCGGTTCCAGCCGATTTAAACCGGTTGAAACCGGTTCCAGCCGGTTCCAGCCAGTTCCAGCCGGTTCCAGCCGGTTCAAACCGGTTCCAGCCGGTTCCAGCCGGAAAAACCCGGTTCCAGCCGGTTCCACCCGCTTCCAGCCGCTTCTAGCCGCTTCCAGGTTGTCCAGCCGGTCCAGCCAACCCGCCAGCCATCCTCTCAGCCAGCCTCCCAGCCAGCCAGCCAGACTCCCACGCAATCATCCAGCCATCCAGCCAGCCAGCCAGCCAGATTCCCAGCCAGCCAGCCTGCCAGGCAGCCCGCCAGCCAGCCAGCCTCCCAGCCAGCCTCCTAGCCAGCCAGCCAGCTTCCAGGCCAGCCAGCCTCCCAGCCAGCCAGCCTCCCATCCAGCCTGCCAGCCAGCCTCCCAGCAGTCTCCCAGCCAGCCTCCCAGCCTCCCAGCCTCCCAGCCAGCCAGCCAGCCAGCCAGCCCGCCAGCCAGCCAGCCAGCCCGCCAGCCAGCCTCCCAGCCAGGCTCCCAGCCTCCCAGCCTCCCAGCCTCCCAGCCAGCCTCCTAGACTCCTAGCCTCCCAGCCTCCCAGCCTCCCAGCCTTCCAGCCTCCAAGCCAGCCAGCCAGCCTCCCAAACAGCCAGCCTTCCAGCCAGCCAGCCCACCAGCCAGCCAGCCTCCCAGCCAGTCTCCCAGCCTCCCAGCCTCCCAGCCTCCCATCCTCCCAGCCTCCCAACCAGCCTCCCAGCCTCCCAGCCTCCCAGCGTCCCAGCCTCCCAGCCTCCCAGCCAGCCTCCCAGCCAGCCTCCAAGCCTCCCAGCCTCCCAGCAGACTCCCAGCCAGCCTCCCAGCCTCCCAGCCTCCCAGACTCCCAGCCTCCCAGGCTCCCAGCCTCCCAGCCAGCCTCCTAGCCTCCCAGCCTCCCAGCCTCCCATCCTCCCAGCCTCCCAGCCAGCCAGCCAACCAGCCAGCGAGCCAGCCAGCCTCACAGCCAGCCTCCCAGCCAGGCTCCCAGCCTCCCATCCTCAGAGGCTCCCAGCCTCCCAGCCTCCCAGCCTCCCAGCCAGCCTCCCAGCCTCCAAGACTCCCAGCCTCCCAGCCTCCCAGCCAGCCTCCCATTCTCCCAGCCTCCCAGCCAGCCTCCCAACCTCCCAGCCAGCCTCCCAGCCTCCCAGCCAGCCTGCCAGCCAGCCTCCCAGGCAGTCATCCAGCCAGCCAGCCAGCCAGCCAGCCAGACTCCGAGCCAGCCAGCCAGCCAGCCAGCCCGCCAGCCAGCCAGCCTCCCAGCCAGCCTCCTAGCCAGCCAGCCAGCCTCCAGGCCAGCCAGCCTCCCAGCCAGCAAGCCTCCCAGGCTGCCTGCCAGCCAGCCTCCCAGGCAGCCTCCCAGCCAGCCTCCCAGCCTCCCAGCCTCCCAGCTTCCCAGCCTCCCAGCCTCCCAGGCTCCCAGCCTCCCAGCCACCCAGCCTCCCAACCAGCCTCCCAGCCTCCCAGCCTCCCAGCCAGCCTGCCAGCCAGCCAGCCAGCCAGCTAGCCTCCCAGCCAGCCTCCCAGCCTCCCAGCCTCCCAGCGTCCCAGCCTCCCAGCCTCCCAGGAAGCCTCCCAGCCAGCCTCCCATCTTCCCAGACTCCCAGCCAGCCTCCATGCCAGCCTCCCAGCCACCCAGCCTCCCAGCCAGCCAGCAAGCCAGCCAGCCAGCCAGCCTCCCAGGCAGCATCACAGCCAGGCTCCCATGCTCCCAGCCTCCCAGCCAGCCAGCCAACCAGCCAGCGAGCCAGCCAGCCTCACAGCCAGCCTCCCAGCCAGGCTCCCAGCCTCCCATCCTCCCAGCCTCCCAGCATCCCAGCCTCCCAGCCTCCCAGCCAGCATCCCAGCCTCCAAGACTCCCAGCCTCCCAGCCTCCCAGCCAGCCTCCCATGCTCCCAGCCTCCCAGCCAGCCTCCCAGCCTCCCAGCCAGCCTCCCAGCCTCCCAGCCTCCAAGCCAGTGCCAGCCAGCGAGCCAGCCTGTTCCAGCCGGTTCAAGCCGTTTCTAGCCGGTTCCAGCCTGTTCCAACTGGTTCCAACCGGTTCCAGCCGGTTCCAGCTGGTACAAACCGGTTCCAGCCGGTTCCAGCCGGTTCAAACCGGTTTCAGCCGGTTCCAGCCGGTTCTAGCCGGTTCCAGCCGGTTCCAGCCGGTTCTAGCCAGTTCCCGCCGGTTCAAACCGGTTCCAGCCGGAAAAAACCGTTTCCAGCCGGTTCCAGCCGGTTCCAGCCGGAAAAAACCAGTTTCAGCCGGTTCCAGACGGTTCCAGCCGGAAAAAACCGGTTCCAGCCGTTTCCAGCCGGTTCCAGCCGGAAAAACCGGTTCCAGCCGGAAAAAACCGGTTCAGCCGGTTCAAGCCGGTTCCAGCCGGTTCCAGCCGGTTCCAGCCGGAAAAAACCGGTTCCAGCCGGTTCCAGCCGGTTCCAGCCGTTTCCAGCCGGTTCAAACCGTTTCCAGCCGGTTCCAGCTGGAAAAAACCGGTTCCAGCCGGTTCCAGCCGGTTCCAGCCGGTTCAAACCGGTTCCAGCCGGTTCCAGCCGGTTCCAGCCGTTTCCAGCCGGTTCAAACCGTTTCCAGCCGGTTCCAGCCGGAAAAAACCGGTTCCAGCCGGTTCCAGCCGGTTCAAGCCGGTTCCAGCCGGTTCCAGCCGGTTCCAGCCGGTTCCAGCCGGAAAAAACCGGTTCCAGCCGGTTCCAGCCGGTTCCAGCCGGTTCAAACCGGTTCCAGCCGGTTCCAGCCGGAAAAAAACGGTTCCAGCCGGTTCCAGCCGGTTCAAACCGGTTCCAGCCGGTTCCAGCCGGAAAAAAACGATTCCAGCCGGTTCCAGCCGGTTCCAGCCGGTTCTAGCCGGTTCCAGCCGGTTCAAACCGGTTCCAGCCGGTTCCAGCCGGAAAAAAACGGTTCCAGCCGGTTCCAGCCGGTTTAAACCGGTTCAAACCGGTTCCAGCCGGTTCCAGCCGGTTCAAACCGGATTAAACCGGTTCAAACCGGTTCCAGCCGGTTCCAGACGGTTCCAGCCGGTTCAAACCGGTTTCAGCCGGTTCCAGCCGGTTTAAACCGGTTCAAACCGGTTCCAGCCGGTTCCAGCCGGTTTAAACCGGTTCAAACCGTTTCCAGCCGGTTCCAGCCGGTTCCAGCCGGTTCAAACAGGATTAAACCGGTTCAAACCGGTTCCAGCCGGTTCCAGACAGTTCCAGCCGGTTCAAACCGGTTTCAGCCGGTTCAAACCGGTTTAAACCGGTTCAAACCGGTTCCAGCCGGTTCCAGCCTGTTCCAGCCGGTTCAAACCGGTTCCAGCCGGTTCCAGCCGGTTTAAACCGGTTCAAACCGGTTCCAGCCGGATCCACCGGTTCAAACCGGTTCCAGCCGGTTCCAGCCGGTTCCAGCAGGTTCAAACCGGTTCCAGCCGGTTCCAGCCGGTTCCAGCCGGTTTAAACCGGTTCAAACCGGTTCCAGCCGGTTCCAGCCGGTTCCAGCCGGTTCAAACCGGTTCCAGCCGGTTCCAGTCGGGTCAAGCCGGTTCCAGCTGCTTCCAGCCGCTTCCAGCCGCTTCCAGGTGGTCCAGCCGGTCCAGCCAACCAGGCAGCCATGCTTTCAGCCAGCCTCCCAGCCAGCCAGCCAGCCAGCCAGCCCGCCAGCCAGCCAGCCTCCCAGGCAGCCTCCCAGCCAGCCTCCCAGCCTCCCAGCCTCCCAGCCTCACAGCCAGCCTCCCAGCCTCCAAGACTCCCAGCCTCCCAGCCTCCCAGCCATCCTCCCATTCTCCCAGCCTCCCAGCCAGCCTCCCAGCCTCCCAGCCAGCCTCCCAGCCTCCCAGCCTCCCAGCCTCCCAGCCTCCCAACCTCCCAGCAAGCCTCCCTGCCTCCAAGACTCACAGCCTCCCAGCCTCTCAGCCAGCCTCCCAGCCTCCCAGCCTCCCAGCCAGCCAGCCAGCCAGCCAGCCCGCCAGCCAGCCAGCCAGCCCGCCAGCCAGCCTCCCAGCCAGGCTCCCAGCCTCCCAGCCTCCCAGCCTATCAGCCTCCCAGCCTCCCGGCCTCCCAACCAGCCTCCCAGCCTCCCAGCCTCCCAGCCAGCCTGCCAGCCAGCCAGCCAGCCAGCCAGCCTCCCAGCCAGCCTCCCAGCCAGCCTCCCATCCTCCCAGTCTCCCAGCCTCCCAGCCTCCCAGCCAGCCTCCATGCCAGCCTCCCAGCCACCCAGCCTCCTAGCCAGCCAGCAAGCCAACCAGCCAGCCGGCCTCCTAGGCAGCATCACAGCCAGGCTCCCATCCTCCCAGCCTCCCAGCCAGCCAGCCAACCAGCCAGCGAGCCAGCCAGCCTCACAGCCAGCCTCCCAGCCTCCCATCCTCCCAGCCTCCAAGCCTCCCAGCCTCCCAGCCTCCCAGCCAGCCTCCCAGCCTCCAAGACTCCCAGCCTCCCAGTCTCCCAGCCAGCCTCCCATTCTCCCAGCCTCTCAGCCAGCCTCCCAGCCTCCCAGCCAGCCTCCCAGCCTTCCAGCCAGCCTCCCAGCCTCCCAGCCAAGGCCAGCCAGCGAGCCAGCATGTTCCAGCCGGTTCCATCCGGTTCAAACCGGTTCCAGCTGGTTCCAGCCGCTTCCAGGTGGTCCAGCCGGTCCAGCCAACCAGCCAGCCAGCCTCCCAGCCAGACTCCCAGCCAGCCTCCTAGCCAGCCAGCCAGCCTCAAGGCCAGCCAGCTTCCCAGCCAGCCAGCCTCCCAGCCAGCCTCCCAGCCAGCCTCCCAGCCTCCCAGCCTCCCAGCCTCCCAGGCTCCCAGCCTCCCAGCCAGCCTCCTAGACTCCTAGCCTCCCAGCCTCCCAGCCTCCCAGCCTTCCAGGCTCCAAGCCAGCCAGCCAGGCTCCCATGCAGCCAGCCTCCCAGCCAGCCAGCCCACCAGACAGCCAGGCTCCCAGCCAGTCTCCCAGCCTCCAAGCCTCCCAGCCTCCCAGCCTCCCAGCCTCCCAGCCTCCCAACCAGCCTCCCAGCCTCCCAGCCTCCCAGCCAGCCTGCCAGCCAGTCAGCCAGCCAGCCAGCCTCCCAGCCAGCCTCCCAGCCAGCCTCCCAGCCTCCCAGCCTCCCAGCGTTCCAGCCTCCCAGCCTCCCAGCCAGCCTCCCAGCCAGCCTCCCAGCCTCCCAGCCTCCCAGCCAGCCTCCATGCCAGCCTCCCAGCCACCCAGCCTCCCATTCAGCCAGCAAGCCAGCCAGCCAGCCAGCCTCCCAGGCAGCATCACAGCCAGGCTCCCATCCTCCCAGCCTCCCAGCCAGCCAGCCAACCAGCCAGCGAGCCAGCCAGCCTCCCAGCCTCCCAGCCTTCCAGCCTCCCAGCCAGCCTCCCAGCCTCCAAGACTCACAGCCTCCCAGCCTCTCAGCCAGCCTCCCATTCTCCCAGCCTCCCAGCCAGCCTCCCAGCCTCCCAGCCAGCCTCCCATTCTCCCAGCCTCCCAGCCAGCCTCCCAGCCTCCCAGCCAGCCTCCCAGCCTCCCAGCCTCCCAGCCTCCCAGCCAGCCTCCCAGCCTCCAAGACTCACAGCCTCCCAGCCTCTCAGCCAGCCTCCCATTCTCCCAGCCTCCCAGCCAGCTTCCCAGGCAGCCTCCCAGCCAGCCTCCCAGGCTCCCAGCCTCCCAGCCTCCCAGCCCCCCAGCCTCCCAGCCTCCCAGCCTCCCAGCCAGTGCCAGCCAGCGAGCCAGCCTGTTCCAGCCGGTTCCAGACGGTTCCATCCGGTTCCAGCCGATTCTAGCCAGTTCGAGCCGGTACCAGCCGGTTCCAGCCGGTTCCAGCCAGATCCAGCCGGAAAAAACCGGTTCCAGCTGGTTCCAGCCGGTTTCCGCCGGTTTCAGGCGGTTCCAGCTGGTTCCAGCCGGTTCAAACCGGTTCCAGCCGGTTCTAGCCTGTTCCAGCCGGTTTCAGGCGGTTACAGCCGGTTCAAACCGGTTCCAGCCGGTTCCACCAGGTTCAAAACGGTTTAAACCGGTTCAAACCGGTTCCAGCCGGTTCCAGCCGGTTCTAGCCGGTTCCAGCCGGTTCCAGCCGGTTAAAGCTAGCTCCAGCCGGTTCCAGCCGGTTCTAGCCTGTTTAAACCGGTTCCAGCCGGTTCCAGCCGGTTCCAGCCGGTTCAAACCGGTTTCAGGCGGATCCAGCCGCTTCCAGCCGCTTCCAGGTGGTCCAGCCGGTCCAGCCAACCAGCCAGCCATCCTCTCAGCCAGCCTCCCAGCCAGCCAGCCAGCCAGCCAGCCCGCCAGCCAGCCAGCCTCCCAGGCAGCCTCCCAGCCAGCCTCCCAGCCTCCCAGCCTCCCAGCCTCCCAGCCTCCCAGCCTCCCATCCTCCCAGCCAGCCTCCCAGCCTCCAAGACTCCCAGCCTCCCAACCAGCCTCCCAGCCTCCCAGCCTCCCAGCCAGCCAGCCAGCCAGCCCGCCAGCCAGCCAGCCTTCCAGGCAGCCTCCCAGCCACCCTCCCAGCCTCCCAGCCTCCCAGCCTCACAGCCAGCCTCCCAGCCTCCAAGACTCCCAGCCTCCCAGGCTCCCAGCCAGCCTCCCATTCTCCCAGCCTCCCAGCCAGCCTCCCAGCATCCCAGCCAGCCTCCCAGCCTCCCAGCCTCCCAGCCTCCCAGCCTCCCAGCCTCCCAGCAAGCCTCCCAGCCTCCAAGACTCACAGCCTCCCAGCCTCTCAGCCAGCCTCCCATTCTCCCAGCCTCCCAGCCAGCCTCCCAGCCTCCCGGCCAGCCTCCCAGCCTCCCAGCCTCCCAGCCAGCCAGCCAGCCAGCCAGCCCGCCAGCCAGCCAGCCAGCCCGCCAGACAGTCAGCCTCCCAGGCAGCCTCCCAGCCAGCCTCCCAGCCTCCCAGCCTCCCAGCCTCCCAGCCTCCCAGCCTCCCAGCCAGTGCCAGCCAGTGAGCCAGCCTGTTCCAGCCGGTTCCAGCCGGTTCCATCCGGTTCCAGCCGATTCTAGCCGGTTCGAGCCGGTACCAGCCGGTTCCAGCCGGTTCCAGCCGGTTCAAACCGGTTTAAACCGGTTCATACCGGTTCCAGCCGGTTCCAGCCGGTTCCAGCCAGTTCCAGCCGGTTTAAACCGGTTCAAACCGGTTCCAGCCGGTTCCAGCCGGTTCCAGCCGGTTTAAACCGGTTCAAACCGGTTCCAGCCGGTTCGAGCCGGTTCAAACCGGTTTAAACCGGTTCATACCGGTTCCAGCCGGTTCAAACCGGTTCCAGCCGTTTCCAGCCGGTTCAAACCGGTTCCAGCCGGTTCTAGCCGGGTCAAGCCGGTTCCAGCCGGTTCCAGCCGGTTCAAGCTAGCTCCAGCCGGTTCCAGCCGGTTCTTGCCTGTTCCAGCCGGTTTCAGGCGGTTACAGCCAGTTCCAGCCGGTTCAAACCGGTTCTAGCCGGTTCCAGCCGGTTCAAACCGGTTTAAACCGGTTCAAACCGGTTCCAGCCGGTTCCAGCCGGATCTAGCCGGTTCCAGCCGGTTCCAGCCGGTTCAAGCTAGCTCCAGCCGGTTCCAGCCGGTTCTAGCCTGTTTAAACCGGTTCAAACCGGTTCCAGCCGGTTCCAGCCGGTTCAAACCGGTTTAAACCGGTTCAAACCGGTTCCAACCGGTTCCAATCGGTTCCAGCCGGTTCAAAGCAGTTCCAGCCGGTTCCAGCCTGTTTAAACCGGTTCAAACCGGTTCCAGCCGGTTCCAGCCGGTTCCAGCCGGTTCCAGCCGGTTCAAACCGGTTTAAACCGGTTCAAACCGGTTCCAACCGGTTCCAATCGGTTCCAGCCGGTTCAAACCAGTTCCAGCCGGTTCCAGCCTGTTTAAACCGGTTGAAACCGGTTCCAGCCGGTTCCAGCCAGTTCCAGCCGGTTCCAGCCGGTTCAAACCGGTTCCAGCCGGTTCCAGCCGGAAAAAACCGGTTCCAGCCGGTTCCACCCGCTTCCAGCCGCTTCTAGCCGCTTCCAGGTTGTCCAGCCGGTCCAGCCAACCAGCCAGCCATCCTCTCAGCCAGCCTCCCACCCAGCCAGCCAGACTCCCAGGCAATCATCCAGCCATCCAGCCAGCCAGCCAGCCAGATTCCCAGCCAGCCAGCCTGCCAGGCAGCCCGCCAGCCAGCCAGCCTCCCAGCCAGCCTCCTAGCCAGCCAGCCAGCCTCCAGGCCAGCCAGCCTCCCAGCCAGCCAGCCTCCCATCCAGCCTGCCAGCCAGCCTCCCAGCAGACTCCCAGCCAGCCTCCCAGCCTCCCAGCCTCCCAGACTCCCAGCCTCCCAGGCTCCCAGCCTCCCAGCCAGCCTCCTAGACTCCTAGCCTCCCAGCCTCCCAGCCTCCCAGCCTTCCAGCCTCCAAGCCAGCCAGCCAGCCTCCCAAACAGCCAGCCTTCCAGCCAGCCAGCCCACCAGCCAGCCAGCCTCCCAGCCAGTCTCCCAGCCTCCCAGCCTCCCAGCCTCCCATCCTCCCAGCCTCCCAACCAGCCTCCCAGCCTCCCAGCCTCCCAGCGTCCCAGCCTCCCAGCCTCCCAGCCAGCCTCCCAGCCAGCCTCCAAGCCTCCCAGCCTCCCATCCAGCCTCCATGCCAGCCTCCCAGCCACCCAGCCTCCCAGCCAGCCAGCAAGCCAGCCAGACAGCCAGTCTCCCAGGCAGCATCACAGCCAGTCTCCCATCCTCCCAGCCTCCCAGCCAGCCAGCCAACCAGCCAGCGAGCCAGCCAGCCTCACAGCCAGCCTCCCAGCCAGGCTCCCAGCCTCCCATCCTCAGAGGCTCCCAGCCTCCCAGCCTCCCAGCCTCCCAGCCAGCCTCCCAGCCTCCAAGACTCCCAGCCTCCCAGCCTCCCAGCCAGCCTCCCATTCTCCCAGCCTCCCAGCCAGCCTCCCAACCTTCCAGCCAGCCTCCCAGCCTCCCAGCCTCCCAGCCAGCCTGCCAGCCAGCCTCCCAGGCAGTCATCCAGCCAGCCAGCCAGCCAGCCAGCCAGACTCCGAGCCAGCCAGCCAGCCAGCCAGCCCGCCAGCCAGCCAGCCTCCCAGCCAGCCTCCTAGCCAGCCAGCCAGCCTCCAGGCCAGCCAGCCTCCTAGCCAGCAAGCCTCCCAGGCTGCCTGCCAGCCAGCCTCCCAGGCAGCCTCCCAGCCAGCCTCCCAGCCTCCCAGCCTCCCAGCTTCCCAGCCTCCCAGCCTCCCAGGCTCCCAGCCTCCCAGCCACCCAGCCTCCCAACCAGCCTCCCAGCCTCCCAGCCTCCCAGCCAGCCTGCCAGCCAGCCAGCCAGCCAGCTAGCCTCCCAGCCAGCCTCCCAGCCTCTCAGCCTCCCAGCGTCCCAGCCTCCCAGCCTCCCAGGAAGCCTCCCAGCCAGCCTCACATCTTCCCAGACTCCCAGCCAGCCTCCATGCCAGCCTCCCAGCCACCCAGCCTCCCAGCCAGCCAGCAAGCCAGCCAGCCAGCCAGCCTCCCAGGCAGCATCACAGCCAGGCTCCCATGCTCCCAGCCTCCCAGCCAGCCAGCCAACCAGCCAGCGAGCCAGCCAGCCTCACAGCCAGCCTCCCAGCCAGGCTCCCAGCCTCCCATTCTCCCAGCCTCCCAGCATCCCAGCCTCCCAGCCTCCCAGCCAGCCTCCCATGCTCCCAGCCTCCCAGCCAGCCTCCCAGCCTCCCAGCCAGCCTCCCAGCCTCCCAGCCTCCAAGCCAGTGCCAGCCAGCGAGCCAGCCTGTTCCAGCCGGTTCAAGCCGTTTCTAGCCGGTTCCAGCCTGTTCCAACTGGTTCCAACCGGTTCCAGCCGGTTCCAGCTGGTACAAACCGGTTCCAGCCGGTTCCAGCCGGTTCAAACCGGTTTCAGCCGGTTCCAGCCGGTTCTAGCCGGTTCTAGCCGGTTCCAGCCGGTTCCAGCCGGTTCCAGCCGGAAAAAACCAGTTTCAGCCGGTTCCAGACGGTTCCAGCCGGAAAAAACCGGTTCCAGCCGTTTCCAGCCGGTTCCAGCCGGAAAAACCGGTTCCAGCCGGAAAAAACCGGTTCAGCCGGTTCAAGCCGGTTCCAGCCGGTTCCAGCCGGTTCCAGCCGGAAAAAACCGGTTCCAGCCGGTTCCAGCCGGTTCCAGCCGGTTCCAGCCGTTTCCAGCCGGTTCAAACCGTTTCCAGCCGGTTCCAGCCGGAAAAAACCGGTTCCAGCCGGTTCCAGCCGGTTCAAGCCGGTTCCAGCCGGTTCCAGCCGGTTCCAGCCGGTTCCAGCCGGAAAAAACCGGTTCCAGCCGGTTCCAGCCGGTTCCAGCCGGTTCAAATCGGTTCCAGCCGGTTCCAGCCGGAAAAAAACGGTTCCAGCCGGTTCCAGCCGGTTCAAACCGGTTCCAGCCGGTTCCAGCCGGAAAAAAACGATTCCAGCCGGTTCCAGCCGGTTCCAGCCGGTTCTAGCCGGTTCCAGCCGGTTCAAACCGGTTCCAGCCGGTTCCAGCCGGAAAAAAACGGTTCCAGCCGGTTCCAGCCGGTTTAAACCGGTTCAAACCGGTTCCAGCCGGTTCCAGCCGGTTCAAACCGGATAAAACCGGTTCAAACCGGTTCCAGCCGGTACCAGACGGTTCCAGCCGGTTCAAACCGGTTTCAGCCGGTTCCAGCCGGTTTAAACCGGTTCCAGCCGGTTCCATCCGGAAAAAAACGATTCCAGCCGGTTCCAGCCTGTTCCAGCCGGTTCTAGCCGGTTCCAGCCGGTTCAAACCGGTTCCAGCCGGTTCCAGCCGGCAAAAAACGGTTCCAGCCGGTTCCAGCCGGTTTAAACCGGTTCAAACCGTTTCCAGCCGGTTCCAGCCGGTTCCAGCCGGTTCAAACCGGATTAAACCGGTTCAAACCGGTTCCAGCCGGTTCCAGACAGTTCCAGCCGGTTCAAACCGGTTTCAGCCGGTTCAAACCGGTTTAAACCGGTTCAAACCGGTTCCAGCCGGTTCCAGCCTGTTCCAGCCGGTTCAAACCGGTTCCAGCCGGTTCCAGCCGGTTTAAACCGGTTCAAACCGGTTCCAGCCGGATCCACCGGTTCAAACCGGTTCCAGCCGGTTCCAGCCGGTTCCAGCAGGTTCAAACCGGTTCCAGCCGGTTCCAGCCGGTTCCAGCCGGTTCCAGCCGGTTTAAACCGGTTCAAACCGGTTCCAGCCGGTTCCAGCCGGTTCCAGCCGGTTCAAACCGGTTCCAGCCGGTTCCAGTCGGGTCAAGCCGGTTCCAGCTGCTTCCAGCCGCTTCCAGCCGCTTCCAGGTGGTCCAGCCGGTCCAGCCAACCAGCCAGCCATGCTCTCAGCCAGCATCCCAGCCAGCCAGCCAGCCAGCCTGCCCGCCAGCCAGCCAGCCTCCCAGGCAGCCTCCCAGCCAGCCTCCCAGCCTCCCAGCCTCCCAGCCTCCCAGCCAGCCTCCCAGCCTCCAAGACTCCCAGCCTCCCAGCCTCCCAGCCATCCTCCCATTCTCCCAGCCTCCCAGCCAGCCTCCCAGCCTCCCAGCCAGCCTCCCAGCCTCCCAGCCTCCCAGCCTCCCAGCCTCCCAACCTCCCAGCAAGCCTCCCTGCCTCCAAGACTCACAGCCTCCCAGCCTCTCAGCCAGCCTCCCAGCCTCCCAGCCTCCCAGCCAGCCAGCCAGCCAGCCAGCCCGCCAGCCAGCCAGCCAGCCCGCCAGCCAGCCTCCCAGCCAGGCTCCCAGCCTCCCAGCCTCCCAGCCTCCCAGCCAGCCTCCTAGACTCCTAGCCTCCCAGCCTCCCAGCCTCCCAGCCTTCCAGCCTCCAAGCCAGCCAGCCAGCCTCCCAAACAGCCAGCCTTCCAGCCAGCCAGCCCACCAGCCAGCCAGCCTCCCAGCCAGTCTCCCAGCCTCCCAGCCTCCCAGCCTCCCATCCTCCCAGCCTCCCAACCAGCCTCCCAGCCTCCCAGCCTCCCAGCGTCCCAGCCTCCCAGCCTCCCAGCCAGCCTCCCAGCCAGCCTCCAAGCCTCCCAGCCTCCCAGCAGACTCCCAGCCAGCCTCCCAGCCTCCCAGCCTCCCAGACTCCCAGCCTCCCAGGCTCCCAGCCTCCCAGCCAGCCTCCTAGCCTCCCAGCCTCCCAGCCTCCCATCCTCCCAGCCTCCCAGCCAGCCAGCCAACCAGCCAGCGAGCCAGCCAGCCTCACAGCCAGCCTCCCAGCCAGGCTCCCAGCCTCCCATCCTCAGAGGCTCCCAGCCTCCCAGCCTCCCAGCCTCCCAGCCAGCCTCCCAGCCTCCAAGACTCCCAGCCTCCCAGCCTCCCAGCCAGCCTCCCATTCTCCCAGCCTCCCAGCCAGCCTCCCAACCTCCCAGCCAGCCTCCCAGCCTCCCAGCCAGCCTGCCAGCCAGCCTCCCAGGCAGTCATCCAGCCAGCCAGCCAGCCAGCCAGCCAGACTCCGAGCCAGCCAGCCAGCCAGCCAGCCCGCCAGCCAGCCAGCCTCCCAGCCAGCCTCCTAGCCAGCCAGCCAGCCTCCAGGCCAGCCAGCCTCCCAGCCAGCAAGCCTCCCAGGCTGCCTGCCAGCCAGCCTCCCAGGCAGCCTCCCAGCCAGCCTCCCAGCCTCCCAGCCTCCCAGCTTCCCAGCCTCCCAGCCTCCCAGGCTCCCAGCCTCCCAGCCACCCAGCCTCCCAACCAGCCTCCCAGCCTCCCAGCCTCCCAGCCAGCCTGCCAGCCAGCCAGCCAGCCAGCTAGCCTCCCAGCCAGCCTCCCAGCCTCCCAGCCTCCCAGCGTCCCAGCCTCCCAGCCTCCCAGGAAGCCTCCCAGCCAGCCTCCCATCTTCCCAGACTCCCAGCCAGCCTCCATGCCAGCCTCCCAGCCACCCAGCCTCCCAGCCAGCCAGCAAGCCAGCCAGCCAGCCAGCCTCCCAGGCAGCATCACAGCCAGGCTCCCATGCTCCCAGCCTCCCAGCCAGCCAGCCAACCAGCCAGCGAGCCAGCCAGCCTCACAGCCAGCCTCCCAGCCAGGCTCCCAGCCTCCCATCCTCCCAGCCTCCCAGCATCCCAGCCTCCCAGCCTCCCAGCCAGCATCCCAGCCTCCAAGACTCCCAGCCTCCCAGCCTCCCAGCCAGCCTCCCATGCTCCCAGCCTCCCAGCCAGCCTCCCAGCCTCCCAGCCAGCCTCCCAGCCTCCCAGCCTCCAAGCCAGTGCCAGCCAGCGAGCCAGCCTGTTCCAGCCGGTTCAAGCCGTTTCTAGCCGGTTCCAGCCTGTTCCAACTGGTTCCAACCGGTTCCAGCCGGTTCCAGCTGGTACAAACCGGTTCCAGCCGGTTCCAGCCGGTTCAAACCGGTTTCAGCCGGTTCCAGCCGGTTCTAGCCGGTTCCAGCCGGTTCCAGCCGGTTCTAGCCAGTTCCCGCCGGTTCAAACCGGTTCCAGCCGGAAAAAACCGTTTCCAGCCGGTTCCAGCCGGTTCCAGCCGGAAAAAACCAGTTTCAGCCGGTTCCAGACGGTTCCAGCCGGAAAAAACCGGTTCCAGCCGTTTCCAGCCGGTTCCAGCCGGAAAAACCGGTTCCAGCCGGAAAAAACCGGTTCAGCCGGTTCAAGCCGGTTCCAGCCGGTTCCAGCCGGTTCCAGCCGGAAAAAACCGGTTCCAGCCGGTTCCAGCCGGTTCCAGCCGTTTCCAGCCGGTTCAAACCGTTTCCAGCCGGTTCCAGCTCTAAAAAACCGGTTCCAGCCGGTTCCAGCCGGTTCCAGCCGGTTCAAACCGGTTCCAGCCGGTTCCAGCCGGTTCCAGCCGTTTCCAGCCGGTTCAAACCGTTTCCAGCCGGTTCCAGCCGGAAAAAACCGGTTCCATCCGGTTCCAGCCGGTTCAAGCCGGTTCCAGCCGGTTCCAGCCGGTTCCAGCCGGAAAAAACCGGTTCCAGCCGGTTCCAGCCGGTTCCAGCCGGTTCAAACCGGTTCCAGCCGGTTCCAGCCGGAAAAAAACGGTTCCAGCCGGTTCCAGCCGGTTCAAACCGGTTCCAGCCGGTTCCAGCTGGAAAAAAACGATTCCAGCCGGTTCCAGCCGGTTCCAGCCGGTTCTAGCCGGTTCCAGCCGGTTCAAACCGGTTCCAGCCGGTTCCAGCCGGAAAAAAACGGTTCCAGCCGGTTCCAGCCGGTTTAAACCGGTTCAAACCGGTTCCAGCCGGTTCCAGCCGGAAAAAAACGGTTCCAGCCGGTTCCAGCTGGTTCAAACCGGTTCCAGCCGGTTCCATCCGGAAAAAAACGATTCCAGCCGGTTCCAGCCTGTTCCAGCCGGTTCTAGCCGGTTCCAGCCGGTTCAAACCGGTTCCAGCCGGTTCCAGCCGGCAAAAAACGGTTCCAGCCGGTTCCAGCCGGTTTAAACCGGTTCAAACCGTTTCCAGCCGGTTCCAGCCGGTTCCAGCCGGTTCAAACCGGATTAAACCGGTTCAAACCGGTTCCAGCCGGTTCCAGACAGTTCCAGCCGGTTCAAACCGGTTTCAGCCGGTTCAAACCGGTTCAAACCGTTTCCAGCCGGTTCCAGCCGGTTCTAGCCAGTTCCCGCCGGTTCAAACCGGTTCCAGCCGGAAAAAACCGTTTCCAGCCGGTTCCAGCCGGTTCCAGCCGGAAAAAACCAGTTTCAGCCGGTTCCAGACGGTTCCAGCCGGAAAAAACCGGTTCCAGCCGTTTCCAGCCGGTTCCAGCCGGAAAAACCGGTTCCAGCCGGAAAAAACCGGTTCAGCCGGTTCAAGCCGGTTCCAGCCGGTTCCAGCCGGTTCCAGCCGGAAAAAACCGGTTCCAGCCGGTTCCAGCCGGTTCCAGCCGTTTCCAGCCGGTTCAAACCGTTTCCAGCCGGTTCCAGCTCTAAAAAACCGGTTCCAGCCGGTTCCAGCCGGTTCCAGCCGGTTCAAACCGGTTCCAGCCGGTTCCAGCCGGTTCCAGCCGTTTCCAGCCGGTTCAAACCGTTTCCAGCCGGTTCCAGCCGGAAAAAACCGGTTCCATCCGGTTCCAGCCGGTTCAAGCCGGTTCCAGCCGGTTCCAGCCGGTTCCAGCCGGAAAAAACCGGTTCCAGCCGGTTCCAGCCGGTTCCAGCCGGTTCAAACCGGTTCCAGCCGGTTCCAGCCGGAAAAAAACGGTTCCAGCCGGTTCCAGCCGGTTCAAACCGGTTCCAGCCGGTTCCAGCCGGAAAAAAACGATTCCAGCCGGTTCCAGCCGGTTCCAGCCGGTTCTAGCCGGTTCCAGCCGGTTCAAACCGGTTCCAGCCGGTTCCAGCCGGAAAAAAACGGTTCCAGCCGGTTCCAGCCGGTTTAAACCGGTTCAAACCGGTTCCAGCCGGTTCCAGCCGGAAAAAAACGGTTCCAGCCGGTTCCAGCTGGTTCAAACCGGTTCCAGCCGGTTCCATCCGGAAAAAAACGATTCCAGCCGGTTCCAGCCTGTTCCAGCCGGTTCTAGCCGGTTCCAGCCGGTTCAAACCGGTTCCAGCCGGTTCCAGCCGGCAAAAAACGGTTCCAGCCGGTTCCAGCCGGTTTAAACCGGTTCAAACCGTTTCCAGCCGGTTCCAGCCGGTTCCAGCCGGTTCAAACCGGATTAAACCGGTTCAAACCGGTTCCAGCCGGTTCCAGACAGTTCCAGCCGGTTCAAACCGGTTTCAGCCGGTTCAAACCGGTTTAAACCGGTTCAAACCGGTTCCAGCCGGTTCCAGCCTGTTCCAGCCGGTTCAAACCGGTTCCAGCCGGTTCCAGCCGGTTTAAACCGGTTCAAACCGGTTCCAGCCGGATCCACCGGTTCAAACCGGTTCCAGCCGGTTCCAGCCGGTTCCAGCAGGTTCAAACCGGTTCCAGCCGGTTCCAGCCGGTTCCAGCCGGTTTAAACCGGTTCAAACCGGTTCCAGCCGGTTCCAGCCGGTTCCAGCCGGTTCAAACCGGTTCCAGCCGGTTCCAGTCGGGTCAAGCCGGTTCCAGCTGCTTCCAGCCGCTTCCAGCCGCTTCCAGGTGGTCCAGCCGGTCCAGCCAACCAGGCAGCCATGCTTTCAGCCAGCCTCCCAGCCAGCCAGCCAGCCAGCCAGCCCGCCAGCCAGCCAGCCTCCCAGGCAGCCTCCCAGCCAGCCTCCCAGCCTCCCAGCCTCCCAGCCTCACAGCCAGCCTCCCAGCCTCCAAGACTCCCAGCCTCCCAGCCTCCCAGCCATCCTCCCATTCTCCCAGCCTCCCAGCCAGCCTCCCAGCCTCCCAGCCAGCCTCCCAGCCTCCCAGCCTCCCAGCCTCCCAGCCTCCCAACCTCCCAGCAAGCCTCCCTGCCTCCAAGACTCACAGCCTCCCAGCCTCTCAGCCAGCCTCCCAGCCTCCCAGCCTCCCAGCCAGCCAGCCAGCCAGCCAGCCCGCCAGCCAGCCAGCCAGCCCGCCAGCCAGCCTCCCAGCCAGGCTCCCAGCCTCCCAGCCTCCCAGCCTATCAGCCTCCCAGCCTCCCGGCCTCCCAACCAGCCTCCCAGCCTCCCAGCCTCCCAGCCAGCCTGCCAGCCAGCCAGCCAGCCAGCCAGCCTCCCAGCCAGCCTCCCAGCCAGCCTCCCATCCTCCCAGTCTCCCAGCCTCCCAGCCTCCCAGCCAGCCTCCATGCCAGCCTCCCAGCCACCCAGCCTCCTAGCCAGCCAGCAAGCCAACCAGCCAGCCGGCCTCCTAGGCAGCATCACAGCCAGGCTCCCATCCTCCCAGCCTCCCAGCCAGCCAGCCAACCAGCCAGCGAGCCAGCCAGCCTCACAGCCAGCCTCCCAGCCTCCCATCCTCCCAGCCTCCAAGCCTCCCAGCCTCCCAGCCTCCCAGCCAGCCTCCCAGCCTCCAAGACTCCCAGCCTCCCAGTCTCCCAGCCAGCCTCCCATTCTCCCAGCCTCTCAGCCAGCCTCCCAGCCTCCCAGCCAGCCTCCCAGCCTTCCAGCCAGCCTCCCAGCCTCCCAGCCAAGGCCAGCCAGCGAGCCAGCATGTTCCAGCCGGTTCCATCCGGTTCAAACCGGTTCCAGCTGGTTCCAGCCGCTTCCAGGTGGTCCAGCCGGTCCAGCCAACCAGCCAGCCAGCCTCCCAGCCAGACTCCCAGCCAGCCTCCTAGCCAGCCAGCCAGCCTCAAGGCCAGCCAGCTTCCCAGCCAGCCAGCCTCCCAGCCAGCCTCCCAGCCAGCCTCCCAGCCTCCCAGCCTCCCAGCCTCCCAGGCTCCCAGCCTCCCAGCCAGCCTCCTAGACTCCTAGCCTCCCAGCCTCCCAGCCTCCCAGCCTTCCAGGCTCCAAGCCAGCCAGCCAGGCTCCCAGGCAGCCAGCCTCCCAGCCAGCCAGCCCACCAGACAGCCAGGCTCCCAGCCAGTCTCCCAGCCTCCAAGCCTCCCAGCCTCCCAGCCTCCCAGCCTCCCAGCCTCCCAACCAGCCTCCCAGCCTCCCAGCCTCCCAGCCAGCCTGCCAGCCAGTCAGCCAGCCAGCCAGCCTCCCAGCCAGCCTCCCAGCCAGCCTCCCAGCCTCCCAGCCTCCCAGCGTTCCAGCCTCCCAGCCTCCCAGCCAGCCTCCCAGCCAGCCTCCCAGCCTCCCAGCCTCCCAGCCAGCCTCCATGCCAGCCTCCCAGCCACCCAGCCTCCCATTCAGCCAGCAAGCCAGCCAGCCAGCCAGCCTCCCAGGCAGCATCACAGCCAGGCTCCCATCCTCCCAGCCTCCCAGCCAGCCAGCCAACCAGCCAGCGAGCCAGCCAGCCTCCCAGCCTCCCAGCCTTCCAGCCTCCCAGCCAGCCTCCCAGCCTCCAAGACTCACAGCCTCCCAGCCTCTCAGCCAGCCTCCCATTCTCCCAGCCTCCCAGCCAGCCTCCCAGCCTCCCAGCCAGCCTCCCATTCTCCCAGCCTCCCAGCCAGCCTCCCAGCCTCCCAGCCAGCCTCCCAGCCTCCCAGCCTCCCAGCCTCCCAGCCAGCCTCCCAGCCTCCAAGACTCACAGCCTCCCAGCCTCTCAGCCAGCCTCCCATTCTCCCAGCCTCCCAGCCAGCCTCCCAGGCAGCCTCCCAGCCAGCCTCCCAGGCTCCCAGCCTCCCAGCCTCCCAGCCCCCCAGCCTCCCAGCCTCCCAGCCTCCCAGCCAGTGCCAGCCAGCGAGCCAGCCTGTTCCAGCCGGTTCCAGACGGTTCCATCCGGTTCCAGCCGATTCTAGCCAGTTCGAGCCGGTACCAGCCGGTTCCAGCCGGTTCCAGCCAGATCCAGCCGGAAAAAACCGGTTCCAGCTGGTTCCAGCCGGTTTCCGCCGGTTTCAGGCGGTTCCAGCTGGTTCCAGCCGGTTCAAACCGGTTCCAGCCGGTTCTAGCCTGTTCCAGCCGGTTTCAGGCGGTTACAGCCGGTTCAAACCGGTTCCAGCCGGTTCCACCAGGTTCAAAACGGTTTAAACCGGTTCAAACCGGTTCCAGCCGGTTCCAGCCGGTTCTAGCCGGTTCCAGCCGGTTCCAGCCGGTTAAAGCTAGCTCCAGCCGGTTCCAGCCGGTTCTAGCCTGTTTAAACCGGTTCCAGCCGGTTCAAACCGGTTTCAGGCGGTTCCAGCCGCTTCCAGCCGCTTCCAGGTGGTCCATCCGGTCCAGCCAACCAGCCAGCCATCCTCTCAGCCAGCCTCCCAGCCAGCCAGCCAGCCAGCCAGCCCGCCAGCCAGCCAGCCTCCCAGGCAGCCTCCCAGCCAGCCTCCCAGCCTCCCAGCCTCCCAGCCTCCCAGCCTCCCAGCCTCCCATCCTCCCAGCCAGCCTCCCAGCCTCCAAGACTCCCAGCCTCCCAACCAACCTCCCAGCCTCCCAGCCTCCCAGCCAGCCAGCCAGCCAGCCCGCCAGCCAGCCAGCCTTCCAGGCAGCCTCCCAGCCACCCTCCCAGCCTCCCAGCCTCCCAGCCTCACAGCCAGCCTCCCAGCCTCCAAGACTCCCAGCCTCCCAGCCTCCCAGCCAGCCTCCCATTCTCCCAGCCTCCCAGCCAGCCTCCCAGCATCCCAGCCAGCCTCCCAGCCTCCCAGCCTCCCAGCCTCCCAGCCTCCCAGCCTCCCAGCAAGCCTCCCAGCCTCCAAGACTCACAGCCTCCCAGCCTCTCAGCCAGCCTCCCATTCTCCCAGCCTCCCAGCCAGCCTCCCAGCCTCCCGGCCAGCCTCCCAGCCTCCCAGCCTCCCAGCCAGCCAGCCAGCCAGCCAGCCCGCCAGCCAGCCAGCCAGCCCGCCAGACAGCCAGCCTCCCAGGCAGCCTCCCAGCCAGCCTCCCAGCCTCCCAGCCTCCCAGCCTCCCAGCCTCCCAGCCTCCCAGCCAGTGCCAGCCAGTGAGCCAGCCTGTTCCAGCCGGTTCCAGCCGGTTCCATCCGGTTCCAGCCGATTCTAGCCGGTTCGAGCCGGTACCAGCCGGTTCCAGCCGGTTCCAGCCGGTTCAAACCGGTTTAAACCGGTTCATACCGGTTCCAGCCGGTTCCAGCCGGTTCCAGCCAGTTCCAGCCGGTTTAAACCGGTTCAAACCGGTTCCAGCCGGTTCCAGCCGGTTCCAGCCGGTTTAAACCGGTTCAAACCGGTTCCAGCCGGTTCGAGCCGGTTCAAACCGGTTTAAACCGGTTCATACCGGTTCCAGCCGGTTCAAACCGGTTCCAGCCGTTTCCAGCCGGTTCAAACCGGTTCCAGCCGGTTCTAGCCGGGTCAAGCCGGTTCCAGCCGGTTCCAGCCGGTTCAAGCTAGCTCCAGCCGGTTCCAGCCGGTTCTTGCCTGTTCCAGCCGGTTTCAGGCGGTTACAGCCAGTTCCAGCCGGTTCAAACCGGTTCTAGCCGGTTCCAGCCGGTTCAAACCGGTTTAAACCGGTTCAAACCGGTTCCAGCCGGTTCCAGCCGGATCTAGCCGGTTCCAGCCGGTTCCAGCCGGTTCAAGCTAGCTCCAGCCGGTTCCAGCCGGTTCTAGCCTGTTTAAACCGGTTCAAACCGGTTCCAGCCGGTTCCAGCCGGTTCAAACCGGTTTAAACCGGTTCAAACCGGTTCCAACCGGTTCCAATCGGTTCCAGCCGGTTCAAACCAGTTCCAGCCGGTTCCAGCCTGTTTAAACCGGTTCAAACCGGTTCCAGCCGGTTCCAGCCGGTTCCAGCCGGTTCCAGCCGGTTCAAACCGGTTTAAACCGGTTCAAACCGGTTCCAGCCGGTTCCAGCCGGTTCCAGCCGGTTCAAACCGGTTCCAGCCGGTTTAAACCGGTTCAAAACGTTTCCAGCCGGTTCCAGCCGGTTCCAACCGGTTTAATCCGGTTCAAACCGGTTCCAGCCGGTTCCAGCCGGTTCAAACCTGTTCCAGCCGGTTCCAGCCGATTTAAACCGGTTGAAACCGGTTCCAGCCGGTTCCAGCCAGTTCCAGCCGGTTCCAGCCGGTTCAAACCGGTTCCAGCCGGTTCCAGCCGGAAAAAACCGGTTCCAGCCGGTTCCACCCGCTTCCAGCCGCTTCTAGCCGCTTCCAGGTTGTCCAGCCGGTCCAGCCAACCAGCCAGCCATCCTCTCAGCCAGCCTCCCACCCAGCCAGCCAGACTCCCAGGCAATCATCCAGCCATCCAGCCAGCCAGCCAGCCAGATTCCCAGCCAGCCAGCCTGCCAGGCAGCCCGCCAGCCAGCCAGCCTCCCAGCCAGCCTCCTAGCCAGCCAGCCAGCCTCCAGGCCAGCCAGCCTCCCAGCCAGCCAGCCTCCCATCCAGCCTGCCAGCCAGCCTCCCAGCAGACTCCCAGCCAGCCTCCCAGCCTCCCAGCCTCCCAGACTCCCAGCCTCCCAGGCTCCCAGCCTCCCAGCCAGCCTCCTAGACTCCTAGCCTCCCAGCCTCCCAGCCTCCCAGCCTTCCAGCCTCCAAGCCAGCCAGCCAGCCTCCCAAACAGCCAGCCTTCCAGCCAGCCAGCCCACCAGCCAGCCAGCCTCCCAGCCAGTCTCCCAGCCTCCCAGCCTCCCAGCCTCCCATCCTCCCAGCCTCCCAACCAGCCTCCCAGCCTCCCAGCCTCCCAGCGTCCCAGCCTCCCAGCCTCCCAGCCAGCCTCCCAGCCAGCCTCCAAGCCTCCCAGCCTCCCATCCAGCCTCCATGCCAGCCTCCCAGCCACCCAGCCTCCCAGCCAGCCAGCAAGCCAGCCAGACAGCCAGTCTCCCAGGCAGCATCACAGCCAGTCTCCCATCCTCCCAGCCTCCCAGCCAGCCAGCCAACCAGCCAGCGAGCCAGCCAGCCTCACAGCCAGCCTCCCAGCCAGTCTCCCAGCCTCCCATCCTCAGAGGCTCCCAGCCTCCCAGCCTCCCAGCCTCCCAGCCAGCCTCCCAGCCTCCAAGACTCCCAGCCTCCCAGCCTCCCAGCCAGCCTCCCATTCTCCCAGCCTCCCAGCCAGCCTCCCAACCTCCCAGCCAGCCTCCCAGCCTCCCAGCCTCCCAGCCAGCCTGCCAGCCAGCCTCCCAGGCAGTCATCCAGCCAGCCAGCCAGCCAGCCAGCCAGACTCCGAGCCAGCCAGCCAGCCAGCCAGCCCGCCAGCCAGCCAGCCTCCCAGCCAGCCTCCTAGCCAGCCAGCCAGCCTCCAGGCCAGCCAGCCTCCCAGCCAGCAAGCCTCCCAGGCTGCCTGCCAGCCAGCCTCACAGGCAGCCTCCCAGCCAGCCTCCCAGCCTCCCAGCCTCCCAGCTTCCCAGCCTCCCAGCCTCCCAGGCTCCCAGCCTCCCAGCCACCCAGCCTCCCAACCAGCCTCCCAGCCTCCCAGCCTCCCAGCCAGCCTGCCAGCCAGCCAGCCAGCCAGCTGGCCTCCCAGCCAGCCTCCCAGCCTCTCAGCCTCCCAGCGTCCCAGCCTCCCAGCCTCCCAGGAAGCCTCCCAGCCAGCCTCACATCTTCCCAGACTCCCAGCCAGCCTCCATGCCAGCCTCCCAGCCACCCAGCCTCCCAGCCAGCCAGCAAGCCAGCCAGCCAGCCAGCCTCCCAGGCAGCATCACAGCCAGGCTCCCATGCTCCCAGCCTCCCAGCCAGCCAGCCAACCAGCCAGCGAGCCAGCCAGCCTCACAGCCAGCCTCCCAGCCAGGCTCCCAGCCTCCCATCCTCCCAGCCTCCCAGCATCCCAGCCTCCCAGCCTCCCAGCCAGCCTCCCATGCTCCCAGCCTCCCAGCCAGCCTCCCAGCCTCCCAGCCAGCCTCCCAGCCTCCCAGCCTCCAAGCCAGTGCCAGCCAGCGAGCCAGCCTGTTCCAGCCGGTTCAAGCCGTTTCTAGCCGGTTCCAGCCTGTTCCAACTGGTTCCAACCGGTTCCAGCCGGTTCCAGCTGGTACAAACCGGTTCCAGCCGGTTCCAGCCGGTTCAAACCGGTTTCAGCCGGTTCCAGCCGGTTCTAGCCGGTTCTAGCCGGTTCCAGCCGGTTCCAGCCGGTTCCAGCCTGAAAAAACCAGTTTCAGCCGGTTCCAGACGGTTCCAGCCGGAAAAAACCGGTTCCAGCCGTTTCCAGCCGGTTCCAGCCGGAAAAACCGGTTCCAGCCGGAAAAAACCGGTTCAGCCGGTTCAAGCCGGTTCCAGCCGGTTCCAGCCGGTTCCAGCCGGAAAAAACCGGTTCCAGCCGGTTCCAGCCGGTTCCAGCCGTTTCCAGCCGGTTCAAACCGTTTCCAGCCGGTTCCAGCTGGAAAAAACCGGTTCCAGCCGGTTCCAGCCGGTTCCAGCCGGTTCAAACCGGTTCCAGCCGGTTCCAGCCGGTTCCAGCCGTTTCCAGCCGGTTCAAACCGTTTCCAGCCGGTTCCAGCCGGAAAAAACCGGTTCCAGCCGGTTCCAGCCGGTTCAAGCCGGTTCCAGCCGGTTCCAGCCGGTTCCAGCCGGTTCCAGCCGGAAAAAACCGGTTCCAGCCGGTTCCAGCCGGTTCCAGCCGGTTCAAACCGGTTCCAGCCGGTTCCAGCCGGAAAAAAACGGTTCCAGCCGGTTCCAGCCGGTTCAAACCGGTTCCAGCCGGTTCCAGCCGGAAAAAAACGATTCCAGCCTGTTCCAGCCGGTTCCAGCCGGTTCTAGCCGGTTCCAGCCGGTTCAAACCGGTTCCAGCCGGTTCCAGCCGGCAAAAAACGGTTCCAGCCGGTTCCAGCCGGTTCCAGCCGGAAAAAAACGGTTCCAGCCGGTTCCAGCCGGTTTAAACCGGTTCAAACCGGTTCCAGCCGGTTCCAGCCGGTTCAAACCGGATAAAACCGGTTCAAACCGGTTCCAGCCGGTACCAGACGGTTCCAGCCGGTTCAAACCGGTTTCAGCCGGTTCCAGCCGGTTTAAACCGGTTCAAACCGGTTCCAGCCGGAAAAAAACGGTTCCAGCCGGTTCCAGCTGGTTCAAACCGGTTCCAGCCGGTTCCATCCGGAAAAAAACGATTCCAGCCGGTTCCAGCCTGTTCCAGCCGGTTCTAGCCGGTTCCAGCCGGTTCAAACCGGTTCCAGCCGGTTCCAGCCGGCAAAAAACGGTTCCAGCCGGTTCCAGCCGGTTTAAACCGGTTCAAACCGTTTCCAGCCGGTTCCAGCCGGTTCCAGCCGGTTCAAACCGGATTAAACCGGTTCAAACCGGTTCAAGCCGGTTCCAGACAGTTCCAGCCGGTTCAAACCGGTTTCAGCCGGTTCAAACCGGTTCCAGCCGGTTCCAGCCTGTTCCAGCCGGTTCAAACCGGTCCCAGCCGGTTCCAGCCGGTTTAAACCGGTTCAAACCGGTTCCAGCCGGATCCACCGGTTCAAACCGGTTCCAGCCGGTTCCAGCCGGTTCCAGCAGGTTCAAACCGGTTCCAGCCGGTTCCAGCCGGTTCCAGCCGGTTCCAGCCGGTTTAAACCGGTTCAAACCGGTTCCAGCCGGTTCCAGCCGGTTCCAGCCGGTTCAAACCGGTTCCAGCCGGTTCCAGTCGGGTCAAGCCGGTTCCAGCTGCTTCCAGCCGCTTCCAGCCGCTTCCAGGTGGTCCAGCCGGTCCAGCCAAACAGCCAGCCATGCTCTCAGCCAGCCTCCCAGCCAGCCAGCCAGCCAGCCTGCCCGCCAGCCAGCCAGCCTCCCAGGCAGCCTCCCAGCCAGCCTCCCAGCCTCCCAGCCTCCCAGCCTCCCAGCCAGCCTCCCAGCCTCCAAGACTCCCAGCCTCCCAGCCTCCCAGCCATCCTCCCATTCTCCCAGCCTCCCAGCCAGCCTCCCAGCCTCCCAGCCAGCCTCCCAGCCTCCCAGCCTCCCAGCCTCCCAGCCTCCCAACCTCCCAGCAAGCCTCCCTGCCTCCAAGACTCACAGCCTCCCAGCCTCTCAGCCAGCCTCCCAGCCTCCCAGCCTCCCAGCCAGCCAGCCAGCCAGCCAGCCCGCCAGCCAGCCAGCCAGCCCGCCAGCCAGCCTCCCAGCCAGGCTCCCAGCCTCCCAGCCTCCCAGCCTATCAGCCTCCCAGCCTCCCGGCCTCCCAACCAGCCTCCCAGCCTCCCAGCCTCCCAGCCAGCCTGCCAGCCAGCCAGCCAGCCAGCCAGCCTCCCAGCCAGCCTCCCAGCCAGCCTCCCATCCTCCCAGTCTCCCAGCCTCCCAGCCTCCCAGCCAGCCTCCATGCCAGCCTCCCAGCCACCCAGCCTCCTAGCCAGCCAGCAAGCCAGCCAGCCAGCCGGCCTCCTAGGCAGCGTCACAGCCAGGCTCCCATCCTCCCAGCCTCCCAGCCAGCCAGCCAACCAGCCAGCGAGCCAGCCAGCCTCACAGCCAGCCTCCCAGCCTCCCATCCTCCCAGCCTCCAAGCCTCCCAGCCTCCCAGCCTCCCAGCCAGCCTCCCAGCCTCCAAGACTCCCAGCCTCCCAGTCTCCCAGCCAGCCTCCCATTCTCCCAGCCTCTCAGCCAGCCTCCCAGCCTCCCAGCCAGCCTCCCAGCATTCCAGCCAGCCTCCCAGCCTCCCAGCCAAGGCCAGCCAGCGAGCCAGCATGTTCCAGCCGGTTCCATCCGGTTCAAACCGGTTCCAGCTGGTTCCAGCCGCTTCCAGGTGGTCCAGCCGGTCCAGCCAACCAGCCAGCCAGCCTCCCAGCCAGACTCCCAGCCAGCCTCCTAGCCAGCCAGCCAGCCTCAAGGCCAGCCAGCTTCCCAGCCAGCCAGCCTCCCAGCCAGCCTCCCAGCCAGCCTCCCAGCCTCCCAGCCTCCCAGCCTCCCAGCCTCCCAGGCTCCCAGCCTCCCAGCCAGCCTCCTAGACTCCTAGCCTCCCAGCCTCCCAGCCTCCCTGCCTTCCAGCCTCCAAGCCAGCCAGCCAGCCTCCCAGCCAGCCAGCCCGCCTGCCAGCCAGCCACCCAGCCTCCCAGCCTCCCAGCCAGCCTCCCAGCCTCCAAGACTCCCAGCCTCCCAGCCTCCCAGCCAGCCTCCCATTCTCCCAGCCTCCCAGCCAGCCTCCCAGCCTCCCAGCCAGCCTCCCAGCCTCCCAGCCTCCCAGCCTCCCAGCCTCCCAGCCTCCCAGCCAGCCTCCCAGCCTCCAAGACTCACAGCCTCCCAGCCTCTCAGCCAGCCTCCCATTCTCCCAGGGTCCCAGCCAGCCTCCCAGCCTCCCAGCCAGCCTCCCAGCCTCCCAGCCAAGGCCAGCCAGCGAGCCAGCATGTTCCAGCCGGTTCCATCCGGTTCAAACCGGTTCCAGCTGGTTCCAGCCGCTTCCAGGTGGTCCAGCCGGTCCAGCCAACCAGCCAGCCAGCCTCCCAGCCAGACTCCCAGCCAGCCTCCTAGCCAGCCAGCCAGCCTCAAGGCCAGCCAGCTTCCCAGCCAGCCAGCCTCCCAGCCAGCCTCCCAGCCAGCCTCCTAGACTCCTAGCCTCCCAGACTCCCAGCCTCCCAGCCTTCCAGGCTCCAAGCCAGCCAGCCAGCCTCCCAGACAGCCAGCCTCCCAGCCAGCCAGCCCACCAGACAGCCAGCCTCCCAGCCAGTCTCCCAGCCTCCAAGCCTCCCAGCCTCCCAGCCTCCCAGCCTCCCAGCCTCCCAACCAGCCTCCCAGCCTCCCAGCCTCCCAGCCAGCCTGACAGCCAGTCAGCCAGCCAGCCAGCCTCCCAGCCAGCCTCCCAGCCAGCCTCCCAGCCTCCCAGCCTCCCAGCGTTCCAGCCTCCCAGCCTCCCAGCCAGCCTCCCAGCCAGCCTCCCAGCCTCCCAGCCTCCCAGCCAGCCTCCATGCCAGCCTCCCAGCCACCCAGCCTCCCATTCAGCCAGCAAGCCAGCCAGCCAGCCAGCCTCCCAGGCAGCATCACAGCCAGGCTCCCATCCTCCCAGCCTCCCAGCCAGCCAGCCAACCAGCCAGCGAGCCAGCCAGCCTCACAGCCAGCCTCCCAGCCAGGCTCCCAGCCTCCCATCCTCCCAGCCTCCCAGCCTCCCAGCCTCCCAGCCTCCCAGCCAGCCTCCCAGCCTCCAAGACTCCCAGCCTCCCAGTCTCCCAGCCAGCCTCCCATTCTCCCAGCCTCCCAGCCAGCCTCCCAGCCTCCCAGCCAGCCTCCCAGCCTCCCAGCCAAGGCCAGCCAGCGAGCCAGCATGTTCCAGCCGGTTCCATCCGGTTCAAACCGGTTCCAGCCGGTTCCAGCCACTTCCAGGTGGTCCAGCCGGTCCAGCCAACCAGCCAGCCATCCTCTCAGCCAGACTCCCAGGCAGTCATCCAGCCAGCCAGCCAGCTAGCCCACCAGCCAGCCAGCCTCCCAGCAAGACTCCCAGCCAGCCTCCTAGCCAGCCAGCCAGCCTCAAGGCCAGCCAGCTTCCCAGCCAGCCAGCCTCCCAGCCAGCCTGCCAGCCAGCCTCCCCGGCAGCCTCCCAGCCTCCCAGACTCCCAGCCTCCCAGGCTCCCAGCCTCCCAGCCAGCCTCCTAGACTCCTAGCCTCCCAGCCTCCCAGCCTCCCAGCCTTCCAGCCTCCAAGCCAGCCAGCCAGCCTCCCAGCCAGCCAGCCCGCCTGCCAGCCAGCCACCCAGCCTCCCAGCCTCCCAGCCAGCCTCCCAGCCTCCAAGACTCCCAGCCTCCCAGCCAGCCTCCCATTCTCCCAGCCTCCCAGCCAGCCTCCCAGCCTCCCAGCCTCCCAGCCTCCCAGCCAGCCTCCCAGCCTCCAAGACTCCCAGCCTCCCAGCCAGCCTCCCATTCTCCCAGCCTCCCAGCCAGCCTCCCAGCCTCCCAGCCTCCCAGCCTCCCAGCCTCCCAGCCAGCCTCCCAGCCTCCAAGACTCACAGCCTCCCAGCCTCTCAGCCAGCCTCCCATTCTCCCAGCCTCTCAGCCAGCCTCCCAGCCTCCCAGCCAGCCTCCCAGCCTCCCAGCCTCCCAGCCAGCCAGCCAGCCAGCCAGCCCGCCAGCCAGCCAGCCAGCCCGCCAGCCAGCCAGCCTCCCAGGCAGCCTCCCAGCCAGCCTCCCAGCCTCCCAGCCTCCCAGCCTCCCAGCCCCCCAGCCTCCCAGCCTCCCAGCCTCCCAGCCAGTGCCAGCCAGCGAGCCAGCCTGTTCCAGCCGGTTCCAGACGGTTCCATCCGGTTCCAGCTGATTCTAGCCGGTTCGAGCCGGTACCAGCCGGTTCCAGCCGGTTCCAGCCAGTTCCAGCCGGAAAAAACCGGTTCCAGCCGGTTCCAGCCGGTTTCGGCCGGTTTCAGGCGGTTCCAGCCGGTTCCAGCCGATTCAAACCGGTTCCAGCCGGTTCTAGCCTGTTCCAGCCGGTTCCAGCCGGTTCCAGCCGGTTCAAACCGGTTCCAGCCGGGTCAAGCCGGTTCCAGCCGCTTCCAGCCGCTTCCAGCCGCTTCCAGGTGGTCCAGCCGGTCCAGCCAACCAGCCAGCCATCCTCTCAGCCAGCCTCCCAGGCAGCCAGCCAGCCAGCCAGCCCGCCAGCCAGCCAGCATCCCAGGCAGCCTCCCAGCCAGCCTCCCAGCCTCCAAGCCTCCCAGCCTCCCAGCCTCCCAGCCTCCCAGCCTCCCAGCCAGCCTCCCAGCCTCCAAGACTCCCAGCCTCCCAGCCTCCCAGCCAGTCTCCCATTCTCCCAGCCTCCCAGCCAGCCTCCCAGCCTCCCAGCCAGCCTCCCAGCCTCCCAGCCTCCCAGCCAGCCAGCCAGCCAGGCAGCCCGCCAGCCTGCCAGCCAGCCCGCCAGCCAGCCAGCCTCCCAGGCAGCCTCCCAGCCAGCCTCCCAGCCTCCCAGCCTCCCAGCCTCCCAGCCAGCCAGCCCGCCAGCCAGCCAGCCTCCCAGGCAGCCTCCCAGCCACCCTCCCAGCCTCCTAGCCTACCAGCCTCACAGCCTCCCAGCCTCCCAGCCTCCCAGCCGTCCTCCCAGCCTCCAAGACTCCCAGCTTCCCAGCCTCCCAGCCTTCCAGCCTCCCAACCAGCCTCCCAGCCTCCCAGCCTCCCAGCCAGCCAGCCAGCCAGCCCGCCAGCCAGCCAGCCTCCCAGGCAGCCTCCCAGCCACCCTCCCAGCCTCCCAGCCTCCCAGCCTCCCAGCCTCCCAGCCTCCCAGCCTCCCAGCCAGCCTCCCAGCCTCCAAGACTCCCAGCCTCCCAGCCTCCCAGCCAGCCTCCCATTCTCCCAGCCTCCCAGCCAGCCTCCCAGCCTCCCAGCCAGCCTCCCAGCCTCCCAGCCTCCCAGCCTCCCAGCCTCCCAGCCTCCCAGCCAGCCTCCCAGCCTCCAAGACTCACAACTTCCCAGCCTCTCAGCCAGCCTCCCATTCTCCCAGGCTCCCAGCCAGCCTCCCAGCCTCCCAGCCAGCCTCCCAGCCTCCCAGCCTCCCAGCCAGCCAGCCAGCCAGCCAGCCCGCCAGCCAGCAGGCCAGACCGCCAGCCAGCCAGCCTCCCAGCCAGCCTCCCAGCCTCCCAGCCTCCCAGCCTCCCAGCCACCCAGCCTCCCAGCCAGTGCCACCCAGCGAGCCAGCCTGTTCCAGCCGGTTCCAGCCAGTTCCATCCGGTTCCAGCCGATTCTAGCCGGTTACAGCCGGTTCCAGCCGGTTCCAGCCGGTTCAAACCGGTTCCAGCCGGTTCCAGCCGGGTCAAGCCGGTTCCCGCCGCTTCCAGCCGCTTCCAGGTGGTTCAGCCGGTCCAGCCAACCAGCCAACCATCCTCTCAGCCAGCCTCCCAGCCAGCCAGCCAGCCAGCCAGCCCGCCAGCCAGCCAGCCTCCCAGCCTCCCAGCCTCCCAGCCAGCCACCCAGCCTCCAAGACTCCCAGCCTCCCAGCCTCCCAGCCAGCCTCCCATTCTCCCAGCTTCCCAGCCAGCCTCCCAGCCTCCAGCCAGCCTCCCAGCCTCCCAGCCTCCCATCCTCCCAGCCTCCCAGCCTCCCAGCCAGCCTCCCAGCCTCCCAGCCTCCCAGCCTCCCAGCCCCCCAGCCTCCCAGCCTCCCAGCCTCCCAGCCAGTGCTAGCCAGCGAGCCAGCCTGTTCCAGCCGGTTCCAGACGGTTCCATCCGGTTCCAGCCGATTCTAGCCAGTTCGAGCCGGTACCAGCCGGTTCCTGCCGGTTCCAGCCAGTTCCAGCCGGAAAAAACCGGTTCCAGCCGGTTCCAGCCGGTTTCCGCCGGTTTCAGGCGGTTCCAGCCGGTTCCAGCCGGTTCAAACCGGTTCCAGCCGGTTCTAGCCTGTTCCAGCCGGTTTCAGGCGGTTACAGCCGGTACCAGCCGGTTCAAACCGGTTCCAGCCGGTTCCAGCCGGGTCAAGCCGGTTAAAGCCGGTTCCAGCCGGTTCAAGCTAGCTCCAGCCGGTTCCAGCCGGATCTATCCTGTTCCAGCCGGTTTCAGGCGGTTACAGCCGGTTCCAGCCGGTTCAAACCGGTTCCAGCCGGTTCCAGCCGGGTCAAGCCGGTTCCAGCCGCTTCCAGCCGCTTCCAGCCGCTTCCAGGTGGTCCAGCCGGTCCAGCCAACCAGCCAGCCATCCTCTCAGCCAGCCTCCCAGGCAGCCAGCCAGCCAGCCAGCCCGCCAGCCAGCCAGCATCCCAGGCAGCCTCCCAGCCAGCCTCCCAGCCTCCAAGACTCCCAGCCTCCCAGCCTCCCAGCCAGTCTCCCATTCTCCCAGCCTCCCAGCCAGCCTCCCAGCCTCCCAGCCAGCCTCCCAGCCTCCCAGCCTCCCAGCCAGCCAGCCAGCCAGGCAGCCCGCCAGCCTGCCAGCCAGCCCGCCAGCCAGCCAGCCTCCCAGGCAGCCTCCCAGCCAGCCTCCCAGCCTCCCAGCCTCCCAGCCTCCCAGCCAGCCAGCCCGCCAGCCAGCCAGCCTCCCAGGCAGCCTCCCAGCCACCCTCCCAGCCTCCTAGCCTACCAGCCTCACAGCCTCCCAGCCTCCCAGCCTCCCAGCCGTCCTCCCAGCCTCCAAGACTCCCAGCTTCCCAGCCTCCCAGCCTTCCAGCCTCCCAACCAGCCTCCCAGCCTCCCAGCCTCCCAGCCAGCCAGCCAGCCAGCCCGCCAGCCAGCCAGCCTCCCAGGCAGCCTCCCAGCCACCCTCCCAGCCTCCCAGCCTCCCAGCCTCCCAGCCTCCCAGCCTCCCAGCCTCCCAGCCAGCCTCCCAGCCTCCAAGACTCCCAGCCTCCCAGCCTCCCAGCCAGCCTCCCATTCTCCCAGCCTCCCAGCCAGCCTCCCAGCCTCCCAGCCAGCCTCCCAGCCTCCCAGCCTCCCAGCCTCCCAGCCTCCCAGCCTCCCAGCCAGCCTCCCAGCCTCCAAGACTCACAGCTTCCCAGCCTCTCAGCCAGCCTCCCATTCTCCCAGGCTCCCAGCCAGCCTCCCAGCCTCCCAGCCAGCCTCCCAGCCTCCCAGCCTCCCAGCCAGCCAGCCAGCCAGCCAGCCCGCCAGCCAGCAGGCCAGACCGCCAGCCAGCCAGCCTCCCAGCCAGCCTCCCAGCCTCCCAGCCTCCCAGCCTCCCAGCCACCCAGCCTCCCAGCCAGTGCCACCCAGCGAGCCAGCCTGTTCCAGCCGGTTCCAGCCAGTTCCATCCGGTTCCAGCCGATTCTAGCCGGTTACAGCCGGTTCCAGCCGGTTCCAGCCGGTTCAAACCGGTTCCAGCCGGTTCCAGCCGGGTCAAGCCGGTTCCCGCCGCTTCCAGCCGCTTCCAGGTGGTTCAGCCGGTCCAGCCAACCAGCCAACCATCCTCTCAGCCAGCCTCCCAGCCAGCCAGCCAGCCAGCCAGCCCGCCAGCCAGCCAGCCTCCCAGCCTCCCAGCCTCCCAGCCAGCCACCCAGCCTCCAAGACTCCCAGCCTCCCAGCCTCCCAGCCAGCCTCCCATTCTCCCAGCTTCCCAGCCAGCCTCCCAGCCTCCAGCCAGCCTCCCAGCCTCCCAGCCTCCCATCCTCCCAGCCTCCCAGCCTCCCAGCCAGCCTCCCAGCCTCCCAGCCTCCCAGCCTCCCAGCCCCCCAGCCTCCCAGCCTCCCAGCCTCCCAGCCAGTGCCAGCCAGCGAGCCAGCCTGTTCCAGCCGGTTCCAGACGGTTCCATCCGGTTCCAGCCGATTCTAGCCAGTTCGAGCCGGTACCAGCCGGTTCCTGCCGGTTCCAGCCAGTTCCAGCCGGAAAAAACCGGTTCCAGCCGGTTCCAGCCGGTTTCCGCCGGTTTCAGGCGGTTCCAGCCGGTTCCAGCCGGTTCAAACCGGTTCCAGCCGGTTCTAGCCTGTTCCAGCCGGTTTCAGGCGGTTACAGCCGGTACCAGCCGGTTCAAACCGGTTCCAGCCGGTTCCAGCCGGGTCAAGCCGGTTAAAGCCGGTTCCAGCCGGTTCAAGCTAGCTCCAGCCGGTTCCAGCCGGATCTATCCTGTTCCAGCCGGTTTCAGGCGGTTACAGCCGATTCCAGCCGGTTCAAACCGGTTCCAGCCGGTTCCAGCCAGTTCAAACCGGTTCCAGCCGGTTCCAGCCGGTTTAAACCGGTTCAAAACGGTTCCAGCCGGTTCCAGCCGGTTCCAGCCGGTTCCAGCCGGTTTAAACCGGTTCAAACCGGTTCCAGCCGGTTCCAGCCGGTTCCAGCCGGTTCAAACCGGTTCCAGCCGGTTCCAGCCGGGTCAAGCCGGTTCCAGCCGCTTCCAGCCGCTTCCAGCCGCTTCCAGGTGGTTCAGCCGGTCCAGCCAACCAGCCAACCCTCCTCTCAGCCAGCCTCCCAGCCAGCCAGCCAGCCAGCCAGCCCGCAAGCCAGCCAGACTCCCAGCCTCCCAGCCTCCCAGCCAGCCTCCCAGCCTCCAAGACTCCCAGCCTCCCAGCCTCCCAGCCAGCCTCCCATTCTCCCAGCCTCCCAGCCAGCCTCCCAGCCTCCCAGCCAGCCTCCCAGCCTCCCAGCCTCCCAGCCTCACAGCCTCCCAGCCAGCCTCCCAGCCTCCAAGACTCACAGCCTCCCAGCCTCTCAGCCAGCCTCCCATTCTCCCAGCCTCCCAGCCAGCCTCCCAGCCTCCCAGCCAGCCTCCCAGCCTCCAAGCCTCCCAGCCAGCCAGCCAGCCAGCCAGCCCGCCAGCCAGCCAGCCAGCCCGCCAGGCAGCCAGCCTCCCAGGCAGCCTCCCAGCCAGCCTCCCAGCCTCCCAGCCTCCCAGCCTCCCAGCCCCCCAGCCTCCCAGCCTCCCAGCCTCCCAGCCAGTGCCAGCCAGCGAGCCAGCCTATTCCAGCCGGTTCCAGACGGTTCCATCCGGTTCCAGCCGATTCTAGCCGGTTCGAGACGGTACCAGGCGTTTCCAGCCGGTTCCAGCCAGTTCCAGCCGAAAAAAAACGGTTCCAGCCGGTTCCAGCCGGTTCCAGCCGGTTTCAGGCGGTTCCAGCCGGTACCAGCCGGTTCAAACCGGTTCCAGCCGGTTCTAGCCTGTTCCAGCCGGTTTCAGGCGGTTACAGCCGGTACCAGCCGGTTCAAACCGGTTCCCGCCGGTTCCAGCCGGGTCAAGCCGGTTAAAGCCGGTTCCAGCCGGTTCAAGCTAGCTCCAGCCGGTTCCAGCCGGTTCTAGCCTGTTCCAGCCGGTTCAAACCGGTTCCAGCCGGTTCCAGCCGGTTCAAACCGGTTCCAGCCGGTTCCAGCCGGTTCCAGCCATTTCAAACCTGTTCCAGCCGGTTCCAGGCGGTTCCAGCCGGTTCAAACCGGTTTAAACCGGTTCAAACCGGTTCCAGCCGGTTCCAGCCGGTTCAAACCGGTTCCAGCCGGTTCCAGCCGGTTTAAACCGGTTCAAAACGGTTCCAGCCGGTTCCAGCCGGTTTAAACCGGTTCAAACCGGTTCCAGCCGGTTCCAGCCGGTTCCAGCCGGTTCAAACCGGTTCAAGCCGGTTCCAGCCGGGTCAAGCCGGTTCCAGCCGCTTCCAGCCGCTTCCAGGTGGTTCAGCCGGTCCAGCCAACCAGCCAACCATCCTCTCAGCCAGCCTCCCAGCCAGCCAGCCAGCCAGCCAGCCCGCCAGCCAGCCAGCCTCCCAGCCTCCCAGCCTCCCAGCCAGCCTCCCCGCCTCCAAGACTCCCAGCCTCCCAGCCTCCCAGCCAGCCTCCCATGCTACCAGCCTCCCAGCCAGCCTCCCAGCCTCCCAGCCAGCCTCCCAGCCTCCCAGCCTCCCAGCCTCCCGGCCTCCCAGCCAGCCTCCCAGCCTCCAAGACTCACAGCCTCCCAGCCTCTCAGCCAGCCTCCCAATCTCCCAGCCTCCCAGCCAGCCTCCCAGCTTCCCAGCCCCCCAGCCTCCCAGCCTCCCAGCCTCCCAGCCAGTGCCAGCCAGCGAGCCAGCCTGTTCCAGCCGGTTACAGCCGGTTCCAGCCGATTCCAGCCGGTTCCAGCCGGTTTAAAACGGTTCAAACCGGTTCCAGCCGCTTCCAGCTGCTTCCAGCCGCTTCCAGGTGGTCCAGCCGGTCCAGCCTACAAGCCAGCCATCCTCTCAGCCAGCCTCCCAGCCAGCCAGCCAGCCAGCCAGCCCGCCAGCCATCCAGCCTCCCAGGCAGCCTCCCAGCCAGCCTCCCAGCCTCCCAGCCTCCCAGCCTCCCAGCCTCCCAGCCTCCCAGCCTCCCAGCCAGCCTCCCAGCCTCCAAGACTCCCAGCCTCCCAGCCTCCCAGACAGCCTCCCATTCTCCCAGCCTCCCAGCCAGCCTCCCAGCCTCCCAGCCAGCCTCCCAGCCTCCCAGCCTCCCAGCCTCCCAGCCTCCCAGCCTCCCAGCAAGCATCCCAGCCTCCAAGACTCACAGCCTCCCAGCCTCTCAGCCAGCCTCCCATTCTCCCAGCCTCCCAGCCAGCCTCCCAGCCTCCCAGCCAGCCTCCCAGCCTCCCAGCCAGCCAGCCAGCCAGCCAGCCCGCCAGCCAGTCAGCCAGCCCGCCAGCCAGCCAGCCTCCCAGGCAGCCTCCCAGCCAGCCTCCCAGCCTCCCAGCCTCCCAGCCTCCCAGCCTCCCAGCCTCCCAGCCAGTGCCAGCCAGCGAGCCAGCCTGTTCCAGCCGGTTCCAGCCGGTTCCATCCGGTTCCAGCCGATTCTAGCCGGTTCGAGCCGTTACCAGCCGGTTCCAGCCGGTTCCAGCCAGTTCCAGCCGGAAAAAAACGGTTCCAGCCGTTTCCAGCCGGTTCCAGCAGGTTTAAGGCGGTTACAGACGGTACCAGCCGGTTCAAACCGGTTCCAGCCGGTTCCAGCTGGGTCAGGCCGGTTCCACTCGGTTCCAGCCGGTTCAAGCTAGCTCCAGCCGGTTCGAGCCGGTTCTAGCCTGTTCCAGCCGGTTTCAGGCGGTTACAGCCGGTTCCAGCCGGTTCCAGCCGGTTCCAACCGGTTTAAACCGGTTCAAACCAGTTCCAGCCGGTTCTAGCCGGTTCCAGCCGGTTCCAGACGGTTAAAGCTAGCTCAAGCCGGTTCCAGCCGGTTCCCGCCGGTTTAAACCGGTTCAAACCGGTTCCAGCCGGTTCCAGCCGGTTCCAGCCGGTTCCAACCGGTTTAAACCGGTTCAAACCGGTTCCAGCCGGTTCCAGCTGGTTCAAACTGGTTTAAACCGGTTCAAACCGGTTCCAGCCGGTTCCAGCCGGTTCCAGCCGGTTCAAACCGGTTCCAGCCGGTTCCAGCCGGGTCAAGCCGGTTCCAGCCGCTTCCAGCCGCTTCCAGGTGGTTCAGCCGGTCCAGCCAACCAGCCAAACATCCTCTCAGCCAGCCTCCCAGCCAGCCAGCCAGCCAGCCAGCCCGCCAGCCAGCCAGCCTCCCAGCCTCCCAGCCTCCCAGCCAGCCTCCCAGCCTCCAAGACTCCCAGCCTCCCAGCCTCCCAGCCAGCCTCCCATTCTCCCAGCCTCCCAGCCAGCCTCCCAGCCTCCCAGCCAGCCTCCCAGCCTCCCAGCATCCCAGCCTCCCAGCCTCCCAGCCTACCAGCCAGCCTCCCAGCCTCCAAGACTCCCAGCCTCCCAGCCTCCCAGCCAGCCTCCCATTCTCCCAGCCTCCCAGCCAGCCTCCCAGCCTCCCAGCCAGCCTCCCAGCCTCCCAGCATCCCAGCCTCCCAGCCTCCCAGCCTACCAGCCAGCCTCCCAGCCTCCAAGACTCACAGCCTCCCAGCCTCTCAGCCAGCCACCCATTCTCCCAGCCTCCCAGCCAGCCTCCCAGCCTCCCAGCCAGCCTCCCAGCCTCCCAGCCTCCCAGCCAGCCAGCCAGCCAGCCAGCCCGCCAGCCAGCCAGCCAGCCCCCCAGCCAGCCAGCCTCCCAGGCAGCCTCCCAGCCAGCCTCCCAGACTCCCAGCCTCCCAGCCTCCCAGCCAGCCAGCCCGCCAGCCAGCCAGCCTCCCAGGCAGCCTCCCAGCCACCCTCCCAGCCTCCTAGCCTACCAGCCTCACAGCCTCCCAGCCTCCCAGCCTCCCAGCCGTCCTCCCAGCCTCCAAGACTCCCAGCTTCCCAGCCTCCCAGCCTTCCAGCCTCCCAACCAGCCTCCCAGCCTCCCAGCCTCCCAGCCAGCCAGCCAGCCAGCCCGCCAGCCAGCCAGCCTCCCAGGCAGCCTCCCAGCCACCCTCCCAGCCTCCCAGCCTCCCAGCCTCCCAGCCTCCCAGCCTCCCAGCCAGCCTCCCAGCCTCCAAGACTCCCAGCCTCCCAGCCTCCCAGCCAGCCTCCCATTCTCCCAGCCTCCCAGCCAGCCTCCCAGCCTCCCAGCCAGCCTCCCAGCCTCCCAGCCTCCCAGCCTCCCAGCCTCCCAGCCTCCCAGCCAGCCTCCCAGCCTCCAAGACTCACAGCTTCCCAGCCTCTCAGCCAGCCTCCCATTCTCCCAAGGTCCCAGCCAGCCTCCCAGCCTCCCAGCCAGCCTCCCAGCCTCCCAGCCTCCCAGCCAGCCAGCCAGCCAGCCAGCCCGCCAGCCAGCAGGCCAGACCACCAGCCAGCCAGCCTCCCAGCCAGCCTCCCAGCCTCCCAGCCTCCCAGCCTCCCAGCCACCCAGCCTCCCAGCCAGTGCCACCCAGCGAGCCAGCCTGTTCCAGCCGGTTCCAGCCAGTTCCATCCGGTTCCAGCCGATTCTAGCCGGTTACAGCCGGTTCCAGCCGGTTCCAGCCGGTTCAAACCGGTTCCAGCCGGTTCCAGCCGGGTCAAGCCGGTTCCCGCCGCTTCCAGCCGCTTCCAGGTGGTTCAGCCGGTCCAGCCAACCAGCCAACCATCCTCTCAGCCAGCCTCCCAGCCAGCCAGCCAGCCAGCCAGCCCGCCAGCCAGCCAGCCTCCCAGCCTCCCAGCCTACCAGCCAGCCACCCAGCCTCCAAGACTCCCAGCCTCCCAGCCTCCCAGCCAGCCTCCCATTCTCCCAGCTTCCCAGCCAGCCTCCCAGCCTCCAGCCAGCCTCCCAGCCTCCCAGCCTCCCATCCTCCCAGCCTCCCAGCCTCCCAGCCAGCCTCCCAGCCTCCAAGACTCACAGCCTCCCAGCCTCTCAGCCAGCCTCCCATTCTCCCAGCCTCCCAGCCAGCCTCCCAGCCTCCCAGCCAGCCTCCCAGCCTCCCAGCCTCCCAGCCAGCCAGCCAGCCAGCCAGCCCGCCAGCCAGCCAGCCAGCCCGCCAGCCAGCCAGCCTCCCAGGCAGCCTCCCAGCCAGCCTCCCAGCCTCCCAGCCTCCCAGCCTCCCAGCCCCCCAGCCTCCCAGCCTCCCAGCCTCCCAGCCAGTGCCAGCCAGCGAGCCAGCCTGTTCCAGCCGGTTCCAGACGGTTCCATCCGGTTCCAGCCGATTCTAGCCAGTTCAAGCCGGTACCAGCCGGTTCCTGCCGGTTCCAGCCAGTTCCAGCCGGAAAAAACCGGTTCCAGCCGGTTCCAGCCGGTTTCCGCCGGTTTCAGGCGGTTCCAGCCGGTTCCAGCCGGTTCAAACCGGTTCCAGCCGGTTCTAGCCTGTTCCAGCCGGTTTCAGGCGGTTACAGCCGGTACCAGCCGGTTCAAACCGGTTCCAGCCGGTTCCAGCCGGGTCAAGCCGGTTAAAGCCGGTTCCAGCCGGTTCAAGGTAGCTCCAGCCGGTTCCAGCCGGTTCTATCCTGTTCCAGCCGGTTTCAGGCGGTTACAGCCGGTTCCAGCCGGTTCAAACCGGTTCCAGCCGGTTCCAGCCAGTTCAAACCGGTTCCAGCCGGTTCCAGCCGGTTTAAACCGGTTCAAACCGGTTCCAGCCGGTTCCAGCCGGTTCCAGCCGTTTCAAACCGGTTTAAACCGGTTCAAACCGGTTCCAGCCGGTTCCAGCCGGTTCCAGCCGGTTCAAACCGGTTCCAGCCGGTTCCAGCCGATTTAAACTGGTTCAAAACGGTTCCAGCCTGTTCCAGCCGGTTCCAGCCGGTTCCAGCCGGTTTAAACCGGTTCAAAACGGTTCCAGCCGGTTCCAGCCGGTTCCAGCCGGTTCCAGCCGGTTTAAACCGGTTCAAACCGGTTCCAGCCGGTTCCAGCCGGTTCCAGCCGGTTCCAGCCGGGTCAAGCCGGTTCCAGCCGCTTCCAGCCGCTTCCAGCCGCTTCCAGGTGGTTCAGCCGGTCCAGCCAACCAGCCAACCATCCTCTCAGCCAGCCTCCCAGCCAGCCAGCCAGCCAGCCAGCCCGCCAGCCAGCCAGACTCCCAGCCTCCCAGCCTCCCAGTCAGCCTCCCAGCCTCCAAGACTCCCAGCCTCCCAGCCTCCCAGCCAGCCTCCCATTCTCCCAGCCTCCCAGCCAGCCTCCCAGCCTCCCAGCCAGCCTCCCAGCCTCCCAGCCTCCCAGCCTCACAGCCTCCCAGCCAGCCTCCCAGCCTCCAAGACTCACAGCCTCCCAGCCTCCCAGCCAGCCTCCCAGCCTCCCAGCCCCCCAGCCTCCCAGCCTCCCAGCCTCCCAGCCAGTGCCAGCCAGCGAGCCAGCCTGTTCCAGCCGGTTCCAGCCGGTTCCAGCCGATTCCAGCCGGTTCCAGCCGGTTTAAAACGGTTCAAACCGGTTCCAGCCGGTTCCAGCCGGTTCCAGCCTGTTCAAACCGGTTCCAGCCGGTTCCAGCCGGGTCAAGCCGGTTCCAGCCGCTTCCAGCTGCTTCCAGCCGCTTCCAGGTGGTCCAGCCGGTCCAGCCTACAAGCCAGCCATCCTCTCAGCCAGCCTCCCAGCCAGCCAGCCAGCCAGCCAGCCCGCCAGCCATCCAGCCTCCCAGGCAGCCTCCCAGCCAGCCTCCCAGCCTCCCAGCCTCCCAGCCTCCCAGCCTCCCAGGCTCCCAGCCTCCCAGCCAGCCTCCCAGCCTCCAAGACTCCCAGCCTCCCAGCCTCCCAGCCAGCCTCCCATTCTCCCAGCCTCCCAGCCAGCCTCCCAGCCTCCCAGCCAGCCTCCCAGCCTCCCAGCCTCCCAGCCTCCCAGCCTCCCAGCCTCCCAGCAAGCATCCCAGCCTCCAAGACTCACAGCCTCCCAGCCTCTCAGCCAGCCTCCCATTCTCCCAGCCTCCCAGCCAGCCTCCCAGCCTCCCAGCCAGCCTCCCAGCCTCCCAGCCAGCCAGCCAGCCAGCCAGCCCGCCAGCCAGTCAGCCAGCCCGCCAGCCAGCCAGCCTCCCATGCAGCCTCCCAGCCAGCCTCCCAGCCTCCCAGCCTCCCAGCCTCCCAGCCTCCCAGCCTCCCAGCCAGTGCCAGCCAGCGAGCCAGCCTGTTCCAGCCGGTTCCAGCCGGTTCCATCCGGTTCCAGCCGATTCTAGCCGGTTCGAGCCGGTACCAGCCGGTTCCAGCCGGTTCCAGCCAGTTCCAGCCGGAAAAAAACGGTTCCAGCCGGTTCCAGCCGGTTCCAGCAGGTTTAAGGCGGTTACAGACGGTACCAGCCGGTTCAAACCGGTTCCAGCCGGTTCCAGCTGGGTCAGGCCGGTTCCACTCGGTTCCAGCCGGTTCAAGCTAGCTCCAGCCGGTTCCAGCCGGTTCTAGCCTGTTCCAGCCGGTTTCAGGCGGTTACAGCCGGTTCCAGCCGGTTCCAGCCGGTTCCAACCGGTTTAAACCGGTTCAAACCGGTTCCAGCCGGTTCTAGCCGGTTCCAGCCGGTTCCAGACGGTTAAAGCTAGCTCAAGCCGGTTCCAGCCGGTTCCCGCCGGTTTAAACCGGTTCAAACCGGTTCCAGCCGGTTCCAGCCGGTTCCAGCCGGTTCCAACCGGTTTAAACCGGTTCAAACCGGTTCCAGCCGGTTCCAGCTGGTTCAAACTGGTTTAAACCGGTTCAAACCGGTTCCAGCCGGTTCCAGCCGGTTCCAGCCGGTTCAAACCGGTTCCAGCCGGTTCCAGCCGGGTCAAGCCGGTTCCAGCCGCTTCCAGCCGCTTCCAGGTGGTTCAGCCGGTCCAGCCAACCAGCCAAACATCCTCTCAGCCAGCCTCCCAGCCAGCCAGCCAGCCAGCCAGCCCGCCAGCCAGCCAGCCTCCCAGCCTCCCAGCCTCCCAGCCAGCCTCCCAGCCTCCAAGACTCCCAGCCTCCCAGCCTCCCAGCCAGCCTCCCATTCTCCCAGCCTCCCAGCCAGCCTCCCAGCCTCCCAGCCAGCCTCCCAGCCTCCCAGCATCCCAGCCTCCCAGCCTCCCAGCCTACCAGCCAGCCTCCCAGCATCCAAGACTCACAGCCTCCCAGCCTCTCAGCCAGCCACCCATTCTCCCAGCCTCCCAGCCAGCCTCCCAGCCTCCCAGCCAGCCTCCCAGCCTCCCAGCCTCCCAGCCAGCCAGCCAGCCAGCCAGCCCGCCAGCCAGCCAGCCAGCCCCCCAGCCAGCCAGCCTCCCAGGCAGCCTCACAGCCAGCCTCCCAGCCTCCCAGCCTCCCAGCCTCCCAGCCCCCCAGCCTCCCAGCCTCCCAGCCTCCCAGCCAGTGCCAGCCAGCGAGCCAGCCTGTTCCAGCCGGTTCCAGACTGTTCCATCCGGTTCCAGCCGATTCTAGCTGGTTCGAGCCGGTACCAGCCGGTTCCAGCCGGTTCCAGCCAGTTGCAGCCGGAAACAACGGTTTCCAGCCGGTTTCCGCCGGTTTCAGGCGGTTACAGCCGGTTCCAGCCGGTTCAAACCGGTTCCAGCCGGTTCTAGCCTGTTCCAGCCGGTTTCAGGCGGTTACAGCCGGTACCAGCCGGTTCAAACCGGTTCCAGCCGGTTCCAGCCGGGTCAAGCCGGTTAAAGCCGGTTCCAGCCGGTTCAAGCTAGCTCCAGCCGGTTCCAGCCGGTTCTAGCCTGTTCCAGCCGGTTTCAGGCGGTTACAGCAGGTTCCAGCCGGTTCAAACCGGTTCCAGCCGGTTCCAGCCGGTTCAAACTGGTTCCAGCCGGTTCCAGCCGGTTTAAACCGGTTCAAACCGGTTCCAGCCGGTTCCAGCCGGTTCCAGCCGGTTCAAACCGGTTTAAACCGGTTCAAACCGGTTCCAGCCGGTTCCAGCCGGTTCCAGCCGGTTCAAACCGGTTCCAGCCGGTTCCAGCCGGTTTAAACCGGTTCAAAACGGTTCCAGCCGGTTCCAGCCGGTTCCAGCCGGTTCCAGCCGGTTTAAACCGGTTCAAACCGGTTCCAGCCGGTTCCAGCCGGTTCCAGCCGTTTCCATCCGGTTTAAACCGGTTCAAACCGGTTCCAGCCGGTTCCAGCCGGTTACAGCCGGTTCAAACCGGTTCCAGCCGGTTCCAGCCGGGTCAAGCCGGTTCCAGCCGGTTCCAGCCGCTTCCAGCCGCTTCCAGCCGCTTCCAGGTGGTCCAGCTGGTCCAGCCAAACAGCCAGCCATCCTCTCAGCCAGCCTCCCAGCCAGCCAGCCAGCCAGCCAGCCCGCCAGCCAGCCAGCCTCCCAGGCAGCCTCCCAGCCAGCCTCCCAGCCTCCCAGGCTCCCAGCCTCCCAGCCTCCCAGCCAGCCTCCCAGCCTCCAAGACTCCCAGCCTCCCAGCCTCCCAGCCAGCCTCCCATTCTCCCAGCCTCCCAGCCAGCCTCCCAGCCTCCCAGCCAGCCTCCCAGCCTCCCAGCCTCCCAGCCTCCCAGCCTCCCAGCCTCCCAGCCAGCCTCCCAGCCTCCAAGACTCACAGCCTCCCAGCCTCTCAGCCAGCCTCCCATTCTCCCAGCCTCCCAGCCAGCCTCCCATTCTCCCAGCCTCCCAGCCAGCCTCCCAGCCTCCCAGCCAGCCTCCCAGCCTCCCAGCCTCCCAGCCTCCCAGCCTCCCAGCCTCCCAGCCAGCCTCCCAGCCTCCAAGACTCACAGCCTCCCAGCCTCTCAGCCAGCCTCCCATTCTCCCAGCCTCCCAGCCAGCCTCCCAGCCTCCCAGCCAGCCTCCCAGCCTCCCAGCCAGCCAGCCAGCCAGCCTGCCAGCCAGCCAGCCGCCCAGGCAGCCTCCCAGCCAGCCTCCCAGCCTCCCAGCCAGCCTCCCAGCCTCCCAGCCTCCCAGCCTCCCAGCCTCCCAGCCTCCCAGCCTCCAAGCCTCCCAGCCAGTGCCAGCCAGTGAGCCAGACTGTTCCAGCCGGTTCCAGCCGGTTCCATCTGGTTCCAGCCGATTCTAGCCGGTTCGAGCTGGTACCAGCCGGTTCCAGCCGGTTCCAGCCAGTTCCAGCCGGAAAAAACCGGTTCCAGCCGGTTCCAGCCGGTTCCAGCCGGTTTAAGGCGGTTACAGCCGGTACCAGCCGGTTCAAACCGGTTCCAGCCGGTTCCAGCTGGGTTAGGCCGGTTCCAGTCGGTTCCAGCCGGTTCAAGCTAGCTCCAGCCGGTTCCAGCCGGTTCTAGCGTATTCCAGCCGGTTTCAGGCGGTTACAGCCGGTTCCCGCCGGATCAAACCGGTTCCAGCCGTTTGCAGCCGGTTCAAACCGGTTTAAACCGGTTCAAACCGGTTCCAGCCGGTTCCAGCCGGTTCTAGCCTGTTCCAGCCGGTTTCAGGCGGTTACAGCCGGTTCCAGCCGGTTCAAACCGGTTCCAGCCGGTCCAGCCGGTTCCAACCGGTTTAAACCGGTTCAAACCGGTTCCAGCCGGTTCCAGCCGGTTTTGGCCGGTTCCAGCCGGTTCCAGCTGGTTCAAGCTAGCTCCAGCCGGTTCCAGCCGGTTCTAGCCTGTTTAAACCGGTTCAAACAGGTTACAGCCGGTTCCAACCGGTTCAAACCGGTTTAAACCGGTTCAAACCGGTTCCAGCCGGTTCCAGCCAGTTCAAACCGGTTCCAGCCGGTTCCAGCCGTTTTAAACCGGTTCAAACCGGTTCCAGCCGGTTCCAGCCGGTTCAAACCGGTTCCAGCCGGTTCCAGCCGGAAAAAACCGGTTCCAGCCGCTTCCAGCCGCTTCCAGCCGCTTCCAGCCGCTTCCAGGTTGTCCAGCCGGTCCAGCCAACCAGCCAGCCATCCTCTCAGCCAGCCTCCCAGCCAGCCAGCCCGACTCCCAGGCAGTCATCCAGCCAGCCAGCCAGCCAGACAGCCAGATTCCCAGCCAGCCAGCCTGCCAGGCAGCCCGCCAGCCAGCCAGCCTCCCAGCCAGCCTCCTAGCCAGCCAGCCAGCCTCCAGGCCAGCGAGCCTCCCAGCCAGCCAGCCTCCCATCCAGCCTGCCAGCCACCCTCCCAGCAGCCTCCCAGCCAGCCTCCCAGCCTCCCAGCCTCCCAGGCTCCCAGCCTCCCAGCCAGCCTCCTAGACTCCTAGCCTCCCAGCCTCCCATCTTCCCAGCCTTCCAGCCTCCAAGCCAGCCAGCCAGCCTCCCAAACAGCCAGCCTTCCAGCCTGCCAGCCCACCAGCCAGCCAGCCTCCCAGCCAGTCCCCCAGCCTCCCAGCCTCCCAGCCTCCCATCCTCCCAGCCTCCCAACCAGCCTCCCAGCCTCCCAGCCTCCCAGCGTCCCAGCCTCCCAGCCTCCCAGCCAGCCTCCCAGCCAGCCTCCCAGCCTCCCATCCAGCCTCCATGCCAGCCTCCCAGCCACCCAGCCTCCCAGCGAGCCAGCAAGCCAGCCAGCCAGCCAGCCTCCCAGGCAGCATCACAGCCAGTCTCCCATCCTCCCAGCCTCCCAGCCAGCCAGCCAACCAGCCAGCGAGCCAGCCAGCCTCACAGCCAGCCTCCCAGCCAGGCTCCCAGCCTCCCATCCTCAGAGGCTCCCAGCCTCCCAGCCTCCCAGCCTCCCAGCCAGCCTCCCAGCCTCCCAGCCTCCCAGCCTCCCAGCCTCCCAGCAAGCCTCCCAGCCTCCAAGACTCACAGCCTCCCAGCCTCTCAGCCAGCCTCCCATTCTCCCAGCCTCCCAGCCAGCCTCCCAGCCTCCCAGCCAGCCTCCCAGCCTCCCAGCCTCCCAGCCAGCCAGCCAGCCAGCCAGCCCGCCAGCCAGCCAGCCAGCCCGCCAGCCAGCCAGCCTCCCAGGCAGCCTCCCAGACAGCCTCCCAGCCTCCCAGCCTCCCAGCCTCCCAGCCTCCCAGCCAGTGCCAGCCAGCGAGCCAGCCTGTTCCAGCCGGTTCCAGCCGGTTCCATCCGGTTCCAGCCGATTCTAGCCGGTTCGAGCCGATACCAGCCGGTTCCAGCCGGTTCCAGCCAGTTCCAGCCGGAAAAAACCGGTTCCAGCCGGTTTCAGGCGGTTCCAGCCGGTTCCAGCCGGTTCAAGCTAGCTCCAGCCGGTTCTAGCCGGTTCTAGCCTGTTCCAGCCGGTTTCAGGCGTTTACAGCCGGTTCCAGCCGTTTCAAACCGGTTCCAGCCGGTTCCAGCCGGTTCAAACCGGTTCCAGCCGGTTCCAGCCGGTTTAAACCGGTTCAAACCGGTTCCAACCGGTTCCAGCCGGTTCCAGCCGGTTTAAACCGGTTCAAACCGGTTCCAGCCGGTTCCAGCCTGTTCCAGTCGGTTCCAGCCGGTTTAAACCGGTTCATACCGGTTCCAGCCGGGTCAAGCCGGTTCCAGCCGCTTCCAGCCGCTTCCAGGTGGTCCAGCCGGTCCAGCCAACCAGCCAGCCATCCTCTCAGCCAGCCTCCCAGCCATCCAGCCAGCCAGCCAGCCCGCCAGCCAGCCAGCCTCCCAGGCAGCCTCCCAGCCAGCCTCCCAGCCTCCCAGCCTCCCAGCCTCCCAGCCTCCCAGCCTCCCAGCAAGCCTCCCAGCCTCCAAGACTCACAGCCTCCCAGCCTCTCAGCCAGCCTCCCATTCTCCCAGCCTCCCAGCCAGCCTCCCAGCCTCCCAGCCAGCCTCCCAGCCTCCCAGCCTCCCAGCCAGCCAGCCAGCCAGCCAGCCCGCCAGCCAGCCAGCTAGCCCGCCAGCCAGCCAGCCTCCCAGGCAGCCTCCCAGACAGCCTCCCAGCCTCCCAGCCTCCCAGCCTCCCAGCCAGTGCCAGCCAGCGAGCCAGCCTGTTCCAGCCGGTTCCAGCCGGTTCCATCCGGTTCCAGCCGATTCTAGCCGGTTCGAGCCGGTACCAGCCGGTTCTAGCCGGTTCCAGCCAGTTCCAGCTGGAAAAAACCGGTTCCAGCCGGTTTCAGGCGGTTACAGCTGGTACCAGCCAGTTCAAACCGTTTCCAGCCGGTTCCAGCTGGGTCAGGCCGGTTCCAGCCGGTTCCAGCCGGTTCAAGCTAGCTCCAGCCGGTTCCAGCCGGTTCTAGCCTGTTCCAGCCGGTTTCAGGCGGTTACAGCCGGTTCCAGCCGGTTCAAACCGGTTCCAGCCGGTTCCAGCCGGTTCAAACCGGTTTAAACCGGTTCAAACCGGTTCCAGCCCGTTCCAGCCGGTTCTAGCCTGTTCCAGCCGGCTTCAGTCGGTTACAGCCGGTTAGAGCCGGTTCAAACGGGTTCCAGCCGGTTCCAGCCGGTTCCAACCGGTTTAAACCGGTTCAAACCGGTTCCAGCCGGTTCCAGCCGGTTTAAACCGGTTCAAACCGGTTCCAGACGGTTCAAGCCGGTTCCATCCGGTTCAAACCGGTTCCAGCCGGTTCCAGCCAGTTTAAACCGATTCAAACCGGTTCCAGCCGGTTCCAGCCGGTTCAAACCGGTTTAAACAGGTTCAAACCGGTTCCAGCCGGTTCCAGCCGGTTCAAACCGGTTCCAGCCCGTTCCAGCCGGTTTAAACCGGTTCAAACCGGTTCCAGCCGGTTCCAGCCGGTTCCAGCCGGTTTAAACTTGTTCAAACCGGTTCCAGCCGGTTCCAGCCGGTTCCAACCGGTTCCAGCCGGTTTAAACCGGTTCCAGCCGGTTTCAGGCGGTTACAGCCGGTACCAGCCGGTTCAAACCGGTTCCATCCGGTTCCAGCTTGGTCAAGACGGTTCCAGCCGGTTCCAGCCGGTTCAAGCTAGCTCCAGCCGGTTCCAGCCGGTTCTAGCCTCTTCCAGCCGGTTTCAGGCGGTTACAGCCGGTTCCAGCCGGTTCAAACCGGTTCCAGCCGGATCCAGCCGGTTCAAACCGGTTTACTCTGGTTCAAACCGGTTCCAGCCGGTTCCAGCCGGTTCAAGCCGGTTCCAGCCGGTTCCAGCCGGTTGAAGCTAGCTCCAGCCTGTTCCAGCCGGTTCCAGCCGGTTTAAACCGGTTCAAACCGGTTCCAGCCGGTTCCAGCCGGTTCCAGCCGGTTCAAACCGGTTTAAACTGGTTCATACCGATTCCAGCCGGTTCCAGCCGGTTCCAGCCGGTTCAAACCGGTTTAAACTGGTTCATACCGATTCCAGCCGGTTCCAGCCGGTTCCAGCCGGTTTAAACCGGTTCAAACCGGTTCCAGCCGGTTCCAGCCGGTTCCAGCCGGTTCAAACCGGTTTAAACTGGTTCATACCGATTCCAGCCGGTTCCAGCCGGTTCCAGCCGGTTTAAAACGGTTCAAACCGGTTCCAGCCTGTTCCAGCCGGTTCCAGCCGGTTCCAGCCGGTTTAAACCGGTTCAAACCGCTTCCAGCCGGTTCTAGCCTGTTCCAGCCGGTTCCAGCCGGTTCTAGCCGGTTCCAGCCTGTTCTAGCCGGTTCCAGCCGGTTCCAGCCGGTTCAAGCTAGCTCCAGCCGGTTCCAGCCGGTTCTAGCCTGTTTAGACCGGTTCAAACCGGTTCCAGCCGGTTCAAACCGGTTTAAACCGGTTCAAACCGGTTCCAGCCGGTTCCAGCCGGTTCCAGCCGGTTCAAACCGGTTTAAACCGGTTTAAACCGGTTCAAACCGGTTCAATCCGGTTCCAGCCGGTTCCAGCCGGTTCAAACCGGTTCCAGCCGGTTCCAGCCGGTTTAAACCGGTTCAAACCGGTTCCAGCCGGTTCCAGCCGGTTCCAGCCGTTTCAAACCGGTTTAAACCGGTTCAAACCGGTTCCAGCCGGTTCCAGCCGGTTCAAACCGGTTCCAGCCGGTTCCAGCCGGTTTAAACCGGTTCAAACCGTTTCCAGCCGGTTCCAGCCGGTTCCAGCCGTTTCAAACCGGTTTAAACCGGTTCAAACCGGTTCCAGCCGGTTCCAGCCGGTTCAAACCGGTACCAGCCGGTTCCAGCCGGTTTAAACCGGTTCAAACCGGTTCCAGCCGGTTCCAGCCGCTTCCAGCCGCTTCCAGCCGGTTCAAACCGGTTCCAGCCGGTTCCAGCCGCTTCCAGCCGCTTCCAGCTGCTTCCAGTTTGTCCAGCCGGTCCAGCCAACCTGCCAGCCATCCTCTCAGCCAGCCTCCCAGCCAGACAGCCAGACTCCCAGGCAGTCATCCAGCCAGCCAGCCAGCCAGCCAGCCAGATTCCCAGCCAGCCAGCCAGCCAGGCAGCCCGCCAGCCAGCCAGCCTCCCAGCCAGCCTCCTAGCCAGCCAGCCAGCCTCCAGGCCAGCGAGCCTCCCAGCCAGCCAGCCTCCCATCCAGCCTGCCAGCCAGCCTCCCAGCAGCCTCCCAGCCAGCCTCCCAGCCTCCCAGCCTCCCAGCCTCCCAGCCTCCCAGGCTCCCAGCCTCCCAGCCAGCCTCCTAGACTCCTCGCCTCCCAGCCTCCCAGCCTCCCAGCCTTCCAGCCTCCAAGCCAGCCAGCCAGCCTCCCAAACAGCCAGCCTTCCAGCCTGCCAGCCCACCAGCCAGCCAGCCTCCCAGCCAGTCTCCCAGCCTCCCATCCTCCCAGCCTCCCAGCCTCCCAGCCTCCCAACCAGCCTCCCAGCCTCCCAGCCTCCCAGCGTCCCAGCCTCTAAGCCTCCCAGCCAGCCTCCCAGCCAGCCTCCCAGCCTCCCAGCCTCCCATCTAGCCTCCATGCCAGCCTCCCAGCCACCCAGCCTCCCAGCCAGCCAGCAAGCCAGCCAGCCAGCCAGCCAGCCTCCCAGGCAGCATCACAGCCAGTCTCCCATCCTCCCAGCCTCCCAGCCAGCCAGCCAACCAGCCAGCGAGCCAGCCAGCCTCACAGCCAGCCTCCCAGCCAGGCTCCCAGCCTCCCATCCTAAGAGGCTCCCAGCCTCCCAGCCTCCCAGCCAGCCTCCCAGCCTCCAAGACTCCCAGCCTCCCAGCCAGCCTCCCATTCTCCCAGCCTCCCAGACAGCCTCCCAGCCTCCCAGCCAGCCTCCCAGCCTCCCAGCCTCCCAGCCAGCCTGCCAGCCAGACTCCCAGGCAGTCATCCAGCCAGCCAGCCAGCCAGCCAGCCAGACTCCGAGCCAGCCAGCCAGCCTCCCAAACAGCCAGGCTTCCAGCCAGCCAGCCCACCAGCCAGCCAGCCTCCCAGCCAGCCTCCCAGCCTCCCAGCCTCCCAGCGTCCCAGCCTCCCAGCCTCCCAGCCAGCCTCCCAGCCAGCCTCCCAGCTTCCCAGCCTCCCAGCCAGCCTCCATGCCAGCCTCCCAGCCCCCCAGCCTCCCAGCCAGCCAGCAAGCCAGCCAGCCATCCAGCCTCCCAGGCAGCATCACAGCCAGGCTCCCATCCTCCCAGCTTCCCAGCCAGCCAGCCAACCAGCCAGCGAGCCAGCCAGCCTCACAGCCAGCCTCCCAGCCAGGCTCCCAGCCTCCCATCCTCCCATCCTCCCAGCCTCCCAGCCTCCCAGCCTCCCAGCCTCCCAGCCAGCCTCCCAGCCTCCAAGACTCCCAGCCTCCCAGCCTCCCAGCCAGCCTCCCATGCTCCCAGCCTCCCAGCTAGCCTCCCAGCCTCCCAGCCAGCCTCCCAGCCTCCCAGCCTCCAAGCCAGTGCCAGCCAGCGAGCCAGCCTGTTCCAGCCTGTTCCAGCCGGTTCCAGCCGGTTCCATCCGGTTCCAGCCAGTTCCAACCGGAAAAAACCGGTTCCAGCCGGTTCCAGCCGGTTCCAGCCGGTTCAAACCGGTTCCAGCCGGTTCCAGCCGGTTCAAACCGGTTTAAACCGGTTCAAACCGGTTCCAGCCCGTTCCAGCCGGTTCTAGCCTGTTCCAGCCGGCTTCAGTCGGTTACAGCCGGTTAGAGCCGGTTCAAACGGGTTCCAGCCGGTTCCAGCCGGTTCCAACCGGTTTAAACCGGTTCAAACCGGTTCCAGCCGGTTCCAGCCGGTTTAAACCGGTTCAAACCGGTTCCAGCCGGTTCCAGTCGGTTCCATCCGGTTCAAACCGGTTCCAGCCGGTTCCAGCCAGTTAAACCGATTCAAACCGGTTCCAGCCGGTTCCAGCCGGTTCAAACCGGTTTAAACAGGTTCAAACCGGTTCCAGCCGGTTCCAGCCGGTTCAAACCGGTTCCAGCCGGTTTAAACCGGTTCAAACCGGTTCCAGCCTGTTCCAGCCGGTTCCAGCCGGTTTAAACTTGTTCAAACCGGTTCCAGCCGGTTCCAGCCGGTTCCAACCGGTTCCAGCCGGTTTAAACCGGTTCCAGCCGGTTTCAGGCGGTTACAGCCGGTACCAGCCGGTTCAAACCGGTTCCATCCGGTTCCAGCTTGGTCAAGCCGGTTCCAGCCGGTTCCAGCCGGTTCAAGCTAGCTCCAGCCGGTTCCAGCCTGTTCTAGCCTCTTCCAGCCGGTTTCAGGCGGTTCCAGCCGGATCCAGCCGGTTCAAACCGGTTTACTCTGGTTCAAACCGGTTCCAGCCGGTTCCAGCCGGTTCAAGCCGGTTCCAGCCGGTTCCAGCCGGTTGAAGCTAGCTCCAGCCTGTTCCAGCCGGTTCCAGCCGGTTTAAACCGGTTCAAACCGGTTCCAGCCGGTTCCAGCCGGTTCCAGCCGGTTCAAACCGGTTTAAACTGGTTCATACCGATTCCAGCCGGTTCCAGCCGGTTCCAGCCGGTTTAAAACGGTTCAAACCGGTTCCAGCCTGTTCCAGCCGGTTCCAGCCGGTTCCAGCCTGTTTAAACCGGTTCAAACAGGTTACAGCCGGTTCCAACCGGTTCAAACCGGTTTAAACCGGTTCAAACCGGTTCCAGCCGGTTCCAGCCGGTTCAAACCGCTTCCAGCCGGTTCCAGCCGTTTTAAACCGGATCAAACCGGTTCCAGCCGGTTCCAGCCGGTTCAAACCGGTTCCAGCCGGTTCCAGCCGGAAAAAACCGGTTCCAGCCGGTTCCAGCCGCTTCCAGCCGCTTCCAGGTTGTCCAGCCGGTCCAGCCAACCAGCCAGCCATCCTCTCAGCCAGCCTCCCAGCCAGCCAGCCCGACTCCCAGGCAGTCATCCAGCCAGCCAGCCAGCCAGACAGCCAGATTCCCAGCCAGCCAGCCTGCCAGGCAGCCCGCCAGCCAGCCAGCCTCCCAGCCAGCCTCCTAGCCAGCCAGCCAGCCTCCAGGCCAGCGAGCCTCCCAGCCAGCCAGCCTCCCATCCAGCCTGCCAGCCACCCTCCCAGCAGCCTCCCAGCCAGCCTCCCAGCCTCCCAGCCTCCCAGGCTCCCAGCCTCCCAGCCAGCCTCCTAGACTCCTAGCCTCCCAGCCTCCCATCTTCCCAGCCTTCCAGCCTCCAAGCCAGCCAGCCAGCCTCCCAAACAGCCAGCCTTCCAGCCTGCCAGCCCACCAGCCAGCCAGCCTCCCAGCCAGTCTCCCAGCCTCCCAGCCTCCCAGCCTCCCATCCTCCCAGCCTCCCAACCAGCCTCCCAGCCTCCCAGCCTCCCAGCGTCCCAGCCTCCCAGCCTCCCAGCCAGCCTCCCAGCCAGCCTCCCAGCCTCCCATCCAGCCTCCATGCCAGCCTCCCAGCCACCCAGCCTCCCAGCGAGCCAGCAAGCCAGCCAGCCAGCCAGCCTCCCAGGCAGCATCACAGCCAGTCTCCCATCCTCCCAGCCTCCCAGCCAGCCAGCCAACCAGCCAGCGAGCCAGCCAGCCTCACAGCCAGCTTCCCAGCCAGGCTCCCAGCCTCCCATCCTCAGAGGCTCCCAGCCTCCCAGCCTCCCAGCCTCCCAGCCAGCCTCCCAGCCTCCCAGCCTCCCAGCCTCCCAGCCTCCCAGCAAGCCTCCCAGCCTCCAAGACTCACAGCCTCCCAGCCTCTCAGCCAGCCTCCCATTCTCCCAGCCTCCCAGCCAGCCTCCCAGCCTCCCAGCCAGCCTCCCAGCCTCCCAGCCTCCCAGCCAGCCAGCCAGCCAGCCAGCCCGCCAGCCAGCCAGCCTCCCAGGCAGCCTCCCAGACAGCCTCCCAGCCTCCCAGCCTCCCAGCCTCCCAGCCTCCCAGCCAGTGCCAGCCAGCGAGCCAGCCTGTTCCAGCCGGTTCCAGCCGGTTCCATCCGGTTCCAGCCGATTCTAGCCGGTTCGAGCCGGTACCAGCCGGTTCCAGCCGGTTCCAGCCAGTTCCAGCCGGAAAAAACCGGTTCCAGCCGGTTTCAGGCGGTTCCAGCCGGTTCCAGCCGGTTCAAGCTAGCTCCAGCCGGTTCCAGCCGGTTCTAGCCTGTTCCAGCCGGTTTCAGGCGTTTACAGCCGGTTCCAGCCGTTTCAAACCGGTTCCAGCCGGTTCCAGCCGGTTCAAACCGGTTCCAGCCGGTTCCAGCCGGTTTAAACCGGTTCAAACCGGTTCCAGCCGGTTCCAGCCGGTTCCAGCCGGTTTAAACCGGTTCAAACCGGTTCCAGCCGGTTCCAGCCGGTTCCAGCCGGTTCCAGCCGGTTTAAACCGGTTCATACCGGTTCCAGCCGGGTCAAGCCGGTTCCAGCCGCTTCCAGCCGCTTCCAGGTGGTCCAGCCGGTCCAGCCAAACAGCCAGCCATCCTCTCAGCCAGCCTCCCAGCCATCCAGCCAGCCAGCCAGCCCGCCAGCCAGCCAGCCTCCCAGGCAGCCTCCCAGCCAGCCTCCCAGCCTCCCAGCCTCCCAGCCTCCCAGCCTCCCAGCCTCCCAGCAAGCCTCCCAGCCTCCAAGACTCACAGCCTCCCAGCCTCTCAGCCAGCCTCCCATTCTCCCAGCCTCCCAGCCAGCCTCCCAGCCTCCCAGCCAGCCTCCCAGCCTCCCAGCCTCCCAGCCAGCCAGCCAGCCAGCCAGCCCGCCAGCCAGCCAGCTAGCCCGCCAGCCAGCCAGCCTCCCAGGCAGCCTCCCAGACAGCCTCCCAGCCTCCCAGCCTCCCAGCCTCCCAGCCAGTGCCAGCCAGCGAGCCAGCCTGTTCCAGCCGGTTCCAGCCGGTTCCATCCGGTTCCAGCCGATTCTAGCCGGTTCGAGCCGGTACCAGCCGGTTCTAGCCGGTTCCAGGCAGTTCCAGCTGGAAAAAACCGGTTCCAGCCGGTTTCAGGCGGTTACAGCTGGTACCAGCCAGTTCAAACCGTTTCCAGCCGGTTCCAGCTGGGTCAGGCCGGTTCCAGCCGGTTCCAGCCGGTTCAAGCTAGCTCCAGCCGGTTCCAGCCGGTTCTAGCCTGTTCCAGCCGGTTTCAGGCGGTTACAGCCGGTTCCAGCCGGTTCAAACCGGTTCCAGCCGGTTCCAACCGGTTTAAACCGGTTCAAACCGGTTCCAGCCGGTTTCAGCCGGTTTAAACCGGTTCAAACCGGTTCCAGCCGGTTCCAGCCGGTTCCATCCGGTTCAAACCGGTTCCAGCCGGTTCCAGCCAGTTTAAACCGATTCAAACCGGTTCCAGCCGGTTCCAGCCGGTTCAAACCGGTTTAAACAGGTTCAAACCGGTTCCAGCCGGTTCCAGCCGGTTCAAACCGGTTCCAGCCGGTTCCAGCCGGTTTAAACCGGTTCAAACCGGTTCCAGCCGGTTCCAGCCGGTTCCAGCCGGTTTAAACTTGTTCAAACCGGTTCCAGCCGGTTCCAGCCGGTTCCAACCGGTTCCAGCCGGTTTAAACCGGTTCCAGCCGGTTTCAGGCGGTTACAGCCGGTACCAGCCGGTTCAAACCGGTTCCATCCGGTTCCAGCTTGGTCAAGCCGGTTCCAGCCGGTTCCAGCCGGTTCAAGCTAGCTCCAGCCGGTTCCAGCCGGTTCTAGCCTCTTCCAGCCGGTTTCAGGCGGTTACAGCCGGTTCCAGCCGGTTCAAACCGGTTCCAGCCGGATCCAGCCGGTTCAAACCGGTTTACTCTGGTTCAAACCGGTTCCAGCCGGTTCCAGCCGGTTCAAGCCGGTTCCAGCCGGTTCCAGCCGGTTGAAGCTAGCTCCAGCCTGTTCCAGCCGGTTCCAGCCGGTTTAAACCGGTTCAAACCGGTTCCAGCCGGTTCCAGCCGGTTCCAGCCGGTTCAAACCGGTTTAAACTGGTTCATACCGATTCCAGCCGGTTCCAGCCGGTTCCAGCCGGTTTAAAACGGTTCAAACCGGTTCCAGCCTGTTCCAGCCGGTTCCAGCCGGTTCCAGCCTGTTTAAACCGGTTCAAACAGGTTACAGCCGGTTCCAACCGGTTCAAACCGGTTTAAACCGGTTCAAACCGGTTCCAGCCGGTTCCAGCCGGTTCAAACCGGTTCCAGCCGGTTCCAGCCGTTTTAAACCGGTTCAAACCGGTTCCAGCCGGTTCCAGCCGGTTCAAACCGGTTCCAGCCGGTTCCAGCCGGAAAAAACCGGTTCCAGCCGGTTCCAGCCGCTTCCAGCCGCTTCCAGGTTGTCCAGCCGGTCCAGCCAACCAGCCAGCCATCCTCTCAGCCAGCCTCCCAGCCAGCCAGCCCGACTCCCAGGCAGTCATCCAGCCAGCCAGCCAGCCAGACAGCCAGATTCCCAGCCAGCCAGCCTGCCAGGCAGCCCGCCAGCCAGCCAGCCTCCCAGCCAGCCTCCTAGCCAGCCATCCAGCCTCCAGGCCAGCGAGCCTCCCAGCCAGCCAGCCTCCCATCCAGCCTGCCAGCCACCCTCCCAGCAGCCTCCCAGCCAGCCTCCCAGCCTCCCAGCCTCCCAGGCTCCCAGCCTCCCAGCCAGCCTCCTAGACTCCTAGCCTCCCAGCCTCCCATCTTCCCAGCCTTCCAGCCTCCAAGCCAGCCAGCCAGCCTCCCAAACAGCCAGCCTTCCAGCCTGCCAGCCCACCAGCCAGCCAGCCTCCCAGCCAGTCCCCCAGCCTCCCAGCCTCCCAGCGTCCCAGCCTCCCAGCCTCCCAGCCAGCCTCCCAGCCAGCCTCCCAGCCTCCCATCCAGCCTCCATGCCAGCCTCCCAGCCACCCAGCCTCCCAGCGAGCCAGCAAGCCAGCCAGCCAGCCAGCCTCCCAGGCAGCATCACAGCCAGTCTCCCATTCTCCCAGCCTCCCAGCCAGCCAGCCAACCAGCCAGCGAGCCAGCCAGCCTCACAGCCAGCCTCCCAGCCAGGCTCCCAGCCTCCCATCCTCAGAGGCTCCCAGCTTCCCAGCCTCCCAGCCTCCCAGCCAGCCTCCCAGCCTCCCAGCCTCCCAGCCTCCCAGCCTCCCAGCAAGCCTCCCAGCCTCCAAGACTCACAGCCTCCCAGCCTCTCAGCCAGCCTCCCATTCTCCCAGCCTCCCAGCCAGCCTCCCAGCCTCCCAGCCAGCCTCCCAGCCTCCCAGCCTCCCAGCCAGCCAGCCAGCCAGCCAGCCCGCCAGCCAGCCAGCCAGCCCGCCAGCCAGCCAGCCTCCCAGGCAGCCTCCCAGACAGCCTCCCAGCCTCCCAGCCTCCCAGCCTCCCAGCCTCCCAGCCAGTGCCAGCCAGCGAGCCAGCCTGTTCCAGCCGGTTCCAGCCGGTTCCATCCGGTTCCAGACGATTCTAGCCGGTTCGAGCCGGTACCAGCCGGTTCCAGCCGGTTCCAGCCAGTTCCAGCCGGAAAAAACCGGTTCCAGCCGGTTTCAGGCGGTTCCAGCCGGTTCCAGCCGGTTCAAGCTAGCTCCAGCCGGTTCCAGCCGGTTCTAGCCTGTTCCAGCCGGTTTCAGGCGTTTACAGCCGGTTCCAGCCGTTTCAAACCGGTTCCAGCCGGTTCCAGCCGGTTCAAACCGGTTCCAGCCGGTTCCAGCCGGTTTAAACCGGTTCAAACCGGTTCCAGCCGGTTCCAGCCGGTTCCAGCCGGTTTAAACCGGTTCAAACCGGTTCCAGCCGGTTCCAGCCGGTTCCAGCCGGTTCCAGCCGGTTTAAACCGGTTCATACCGGTTCCAGCCGGGTCAAGCCGGTTCCAGCCGCTTCCAGCCGCTTCCAGGTGGTCCAGCCGGTCCAGCCAACCAGCCAGCCATCCTCTCAGCCAGCCTCCCAGCCATCCAGCCAGCCAGCCAGCCCGCCAGCCAGCCAGCCTCCCAGGCAGCCTCCCAGCCAGCCTCCCAGCCTCCCAGCCTCCCAGCCTCCCAGCCTCCCAGCCTCCCAGCAAGCCTCCCAGCCTCCAAGACTCACAGCCTCCCAGCCTCTCAGCCAGCCTCCCATTCTCCCAGCCTCCCAGCCAGCCTCCCAGCCTCCCAGCCAGCCTCCCAGCCTCCCAGCCTCCCAGCCAGCCAGCCAGCCAGCCAGCCCGCCAGCCAGCCAGCTAGCCCGCCAGCCAGCCAGCCTCCCAGGCAGCCTCCCAGACAGCCTCCCAGCCTCCCAGCCTCCCAGCCTCCCAGCCAGTGCCAGCCAGCGAGCCAGCCTGTTCCAGCCGGTTCCAGCCGGTTCCATCCGGTTCCAGCCGATTCTAGCCGGTTCGAGCCGGTACCAGCCGGTTCTAGCCGGTTCCAGCCAGTTACAGCTGGAAAAAACCGGTTCCAGCCGGTTTCAGGCGGTTACAGCTGGTACCAGCCAGTTCAAACCGTTTCCAGCCGGTTCCAGCTGGGTCAGGCCGGTTCCAGCCGGTTCCAGCCGGTTCAAGCTAGCTCCAGCCGGTTCCAGCCGGTTCTAGCCTGTTCCAGCCGGTTTCAGGCGGTTACAGCCGGTTCCAGCCGGTTCAAACCGGTTCCAGCCGGTTCCAGCCGGTTCAAACCGGTTTAAACCGGTTCAAACTGGTTCCAGCCCGTTCCAGCCGGTTCTAGCCTGTTCCAGCCGGCTTCAGTCGGTTACAGCCGGTTAGAGCCGGTTCAAACGGGTTCCAGCCGGTTCCAGCCGGTTCCAACCGGTTTAAACCGGTTCAAACCGGTTCCAGCCGGTTCCAGCCGGTTTAAACCGGTTCAAACCGGTTCCAGCCGGTTCCAGCCGGTTCCATCCGGTTCAAACCGGTTCCAGCCGGTTCCAGCCAGTTTAAACCGATTCAAACCGGTTCCAGCCGGTTCCAGCCGGTTCAAACCGGTTTAAACAGGTTCAAACCGGTTCCAGCCGGTTCCAGCCGGTTCAAACCGGTTCCAGCCGGTTCCAGCCGGTTTAAACCGGTTCAAACCGGTTCCAGCCGGTTCCAGCCGGTTCCAGCCGGTTTAAACTTGGTCAAACCGGTTCCAGCCGGTTCCAGCCGGTTCCAACCGGTTCCAGCCGGTTTAAACCGGTTCCAGCCGGTTTCAGGCGGTTACAGCCGGTACCAGCCGGTTCAAACCGGTTCCATCCGGTTCCAGCTTGGTCAAGCCGGTTCCAGCCGGTTCCAGCCGGTTCAAGCTAGCTCCAGCCGGTTCCAGCCGGTTCTAGCCTCTTCCAGCCGGTTTCAGGCGGTTACAGCCGGTTCCAGCCGGTTCAAACCGGTTCCAGCCGGATCCAGCCGGTTCAAACCGGTTTACTCTGGTTCAAACCGGTTCCAGCCGGTTCCAGCCGGTTCAAGCCGGTTCCAGCCGGTTCCAGCCGGTTGAAGCTAGCTCCAGCCTGTTCCAGCCGGTTCCAGCCGGTTTAAACCGGTTCAAACCGGTTCCAGCCGGTTCCAGCCGGTTCCAGCCGGTTCAAACCGGTTTAAACTGGTTCATACCGATTCCAGCCGGTTCCAGCCGGTTCCAGCCGGTTTAAAACGGTTCAAACCGGTTCCAGCCTGTTCCAGCCGGTTCCAGCCGGTTCCAGCCGGTTTAAACCGGTTCAAACCGGTTCCAGCCGGTTCAAACCGGTATAAACCGGTTCAAACCGGTTCCAGCCGGTTTCAGCCGGTTCAAACCGGTTCCAGCCGGTTCCAGCCGGTTCAAACCGCTTCCAGCCGGTTCTAGCCTGTTCCAGCCGGTTCCAGCCGGTTCCAGCCGGTTCCAGCCGGTTCTAGCCGGTTCCAGCCGGTTCTAGCCGGTTCAAACCGGTTTAAACCGGTTCAAACCGGTTCCAGCCGGTTTCAGGCGGTTCAAGCCGGTTCCAGCCGGTTCAAACCGCTTCCAGCCGGTTCTAGCCTGTTCCAGCCGGTTCCAGCCGGTTCTAGCCGGTTCCAGCCGGTTCTAGCCGGTTCCAGCCGGTTCCAGCCGGTTCAAGCTAGCTCCAGCCGGTTCCAGCCGGTTCTAGCCTGTTTAGACCGGTTCAAACCGGTTCCAGCCGGTTCAAACCGGTTTAAACCGGTTCAAACCGGTTCCAGCCGGTTCCAGCCGGTTCCAGCCGGTTCAAACCGGTTTAAACCGGTTTAAACCGGTTCAAACCGGTTCCATCCGGTTCCAGCCGGTTCCAGCCGGTTCAAACCGGTTCCAGCCGGTTCCAGCCGGTTTAAACCGGTTCAAACCGGTTCCAGCCGGTTCCAGCCGGTTCCAGCCGTTTCAAACCGGTTTAAACCGGTTCAAACCGGTTCCAGCCGGTTCCAGCCGGTTCAAACCGGTTCCAGCCGGTTCCAGCCGGTTTAAACCGGTTCAAACTGTTTCCAGCCGTTTCCAGCCGGTTCCAACCGGTTTAAACCGGTTCAAACCGGTTCCAGCCGGTTCCAGCCGGTTCAAACCGGTACCAGCCGGTTCCAGCCGGTTTAAACCGGTTCAAACCGGTTCCAGCCGGTTCCAGCCGGTTCCAGCCGGTTCCAGCCGGTTCAAACCGGTTCCAGCCGGTTCCAGCCGCTTCCAGCCGCTTCCAGCTGCTTCCAGTTTGTCCAGCCGGTCCAGCCAACCTGCCAGCCATCCTCTCAGCCAGCCTCCCAGCCAGACAGCCAGACTCCCAGGCAGTCATCCAGCCAGCCAGCCAGCCAGCCAGCCAGATTCCCAGCCAGCCAGCCAGCCAGGCAGCCCGCCAGCCAGCCAGCCTCCCAGCCAGCCTCCTAGCCAGCCAGCCAGCCTCCAGGCCAGCGAGCCTCCCAGCCAGCCAGCCTCCCATCCAGCCTGCCAGCCAGCCTCCCAGCAGCCTCCCAGCCAGCCTCCCAGCCTCCCAGCCTCCCAGCCTCCCAGGCTCCCAGCCTCCCAGCCAGCCTCCTAGACTCCTCGCCTCCCAGCCTCCCAGCCTCCCAGCCTTCCAGCCTCCAAGCCAGCCAGCCAGCCTCCCAAACAGCCAGCCTTCCAGCCAGCCAGCCCACCAGCCAGCCAGCCTCCCAGCCAGTCTCCCAGCCTCCCATCCTCCCAGCCTCCCATCCTCCCAGCCTCCCAACCAGCCTCCCAGCCTCCCAGCCTCCCAGCGTCCCAGCCTTTAAGCCTCCCAGCCAGCCTCCCAGCCAGCCTCCCAGCCTCCCAGCCTCCCATCCAGCCTCCATGCCAGCCTCCCAGCCACCCAGCCTCCCAGCCAGCCAGCAAGACAGCCAGCCAGCCAGCCAGCCTCCCAGGCAGCATCACAGCCAGTCTCCCATCCTCCCAGCCTCCCAGCCAGCCAGCCAGCCAGCCAGCGAGCCAGCCAGCCTCACAGCCAGCCTCCCAGCCAGGCTCCCAGCCTCCCATCCTAAGAGGCTCCCAGCCTCCCAGCCTCCCAGCCAGCCTCCCAGCCTCCAAGACTCCCAGCCTCCCAGCCAGCCTCCCATTCTCCCAGCCTCCCAGCCAGCCTCCCAGCCTCCCAGCCAGCCTCCCAGCCTCCCAGCCTCCCAGCCAGCCTGCCAGCCAGACTCCCAGGCAGTCATCCAGCCAGCCAGCCAGCCAGCCAGCCAGACTCCGAGCCAGCCAGCCAGCCTCCCAAACAGCCAGGCTTCCAGCCAGCCAGCCCACCAGCCAGCCAGCCTCCCAGCCAGTCTCCCAGCCTCCCAGCCTCCCAGCCTCCCAGCCTCCCAGCCTCCCAGCCTCCCAACCAGCCTCCCAGCCTCCCAGCCAGCCTGCCAGCCAGCCAGCCAGCCAGCTAGCCTCCCAGCCAGCCTCCCAGCCTCCCAGCCTCCCAGCGTCCCAGCCTCCCAGCCTCCCAGCCAGCCTCCCAGCCAGCCTCCCAGCTTCCCAGCCTCCCAGCCAGCCTCCATGCCAGCCTCCCAGCCACCCAGCCTCCCAGCCAGCCAGCAAGCCAGCCAGCCATCCAGCCTCCCAGGCAGCATCACAGCCAGGCTCCCATCCTCCCAGCTTCCCAGCCAGCCAGCCAACCAGCCAGCGAGCCAGCCAGCCTCACAGCCAGCCTCCCAGCCAGGCTCCCAGCCTCCCATCCTCCCATCCTCCCAGCCTCCCAGCCTCCCAGCCTCCCAGCCTCCCAGCCAGCCTCCCAGCCTCCAAGACTCCCAGCCTCCCAGCCTCCCAGCCAGCCTCCCATGCTCCCAGCCTCCCAGCCAGCCTCCCAGCCTCCCAGCCAGCCTCCCAGCCTCCCAGCCTCCAAGCCAGTGCCAGCCAGCGAGCCAGCCTGTTCCAGCCGGTTCCAGCCGGTTCCATCCGGTTCCAGCCAGTTCCAACCGGAAAAAACCGGTTCCAGCCGGTTCCAGCCGGTTTAAGCCGTTTCTAGCCGGTTCCAGCCTGTTCCAACCGGTTCCAGCCGGTTCCAGCCGGTTCCAGCTGGTACAAACCGGTTCCAGCCGGTTCCAGCCGGTTCAAAACGGTTTCAGCCGGTTCCAGCCGGTTCTAGCCGGTTCCAGCCGCTTCCAGCCGGTTCTAGCCGGTTCCAGCCGGTTCAAACCGGTTCCAGCCGGTTCTAGCCTGTTCCAGCCGGTTTCAGGCGGTTACAGCCGGTTCCAGCCGGTTCAAACCGGTTCCAGCCGGTTCCAGCCGGTTCAAACCGGTTTAAACCGGTTCAAACCGGTTCCAGCCCGTTCCAGCCGGTTCTAGCCTGTTCCAGCCGGCTTCAGTCGGTTACAGCCGGTTAGAGCCGGTTCAAACGGGTTCCAGCCGGTTCCAGCCGGTTCCAACCGGTTTAAACCGGTTCAAACCGGTTCCAGCCGGTTCCAGCCGGTTTAAACCGGTTCAAACCGGTTCCAGCCGGTTCCAGCCGGTTCCATCCGGTTCAAACCGGTTCCAGCCGGTTCCAGCCAGTTTAAACCGATTCAAACCGGTTCCAGCCGGTTCCAGCCGGTTTAAACTTGTTCAAACCGGTTCCAGCCGGTTCCAGCCGGTTCCAACCGGTTCCAGCCGGTTTCAGGCGGTTACAGCCGGTACCAGCCGGTTCAAACCGGTTCCATCCGGTTCCAGCTTGGTCAAGCCGGTTCCAGCCGGTTCCAGCCGGTTCAAGCTAGCTCCAGCCGGTTCCAGCCGGTTCTAGCCTCTTCCAGCCGGTTTCAGGCGGTTACAGCCGGTTCCAGCCGGTTCAAACCGGTTCCAGCCGGATCCAGCCGGTTCAAACCGGTTTACTCTGGTTCAAACCGGTTCCAGCCGGTTCCAGCCGGTTCAAGCCGGTTCCAGCCGGTTCCAGCCGGTTGAAGCTAGCTCCAGCCTGTTCCAGCCGGTTCCAGCCGGTTTAAACCGGTTCAAACCGGTTCCAGCCGGTTCCAGCCGGTTCCAGCCGGTTCAAACCGGTTTAAACTGGTTCATACCGATTCCAGCCGGTTCCAGCCGGTTCCAGCCGGTTTAAAACGGTTCAAACCGGTTCCAGCCTGTTCCAGCCGGTTCCAGCCGGTTCCAGCCGGTTTAAACCGGTTCAAACCGGTTCCAGCCGGTTCAAACCGGTTCAAACCGGTTCCAGCCGGTTTCAGCCGGTTCAAACCGGTTCCAGCCGGTTCCAGCCGGTTCAAACCGCTTCCAGCCGGTTCTAGCCTGTTCCAGCCGGTTCCAGCCGGTTCCAGCCGGTTCCAGCCGGTTCTAGCCGGTTCCAGCCGGTTCTAGCCGGTTCAAACCGGTTTAAACCGGTTCAAACCGGTTCCAGCCGGTTTCAGGCGGTTCAAACCGGTTCCAGCCGGTTCCAGCCGGTTCAAACCGCTTCCAGCCGGTTCTAGCCTGTTCCAGCCGGTTCCAGCCGGTTCTAGCCGGTTCCAGCCGGTTCTAGCCGGTTCCAGCCGGTTCCAGCCGGTTCAAGCTAGCTCCAGCCGGTTCCAGCCGGTTCTAGCCTGTTTAGACCGGTTCAAACCGGTTTAAACCGGTTCAAACCGGTTCCAGCCGGTTCCAGCCGGTTCAAACCGGCTCCAGCCGGTTCCAGCCGGTTCAAACCGGTTTAAACCGGTTTAAACCGGTTCAAACCGGTTCCAGCCGGTTCCAGCCGGTTCCAGCCGGTTCAAACCGGTTCCAGCCGGTTCCAGCCGGTTTAAACCGGTTCAAACCGGTTCCAGCCGGTTCCAGCCGGTTCCAGCCGTTTCAAACCGGTTTAAACCGGTTCAAACCGGTTCCAGCCGGTTCCAGCCGGTTTAAACCGGTTCAAACGGTTTCCAGCCGGTTCCAGCCGGTTCCAACCGGTTTAAACCGGTTCAAACCGGTTCCCGCCGGTTCCAGCCGGTTCAAACTGGTACCAGCCGGTTCCAGCCGGTTTAAACCGGTTCAAACCGGTTCCAGCCGGTTCCAGCCGGTTCCAGCCGTTTCCAGCCGGTTCAAACCGGTTCCAGCCGGTTCCAGCCGCTTCCAGCTGCTTCCAGTTTCTCCAGCCGGTCCAGCCAACCTGCCAGCCATCCTCTCAGCCAGCCTCCCAGCCAGACAGCCAGACTCCCAGGCAGTCATCCAGCCAGCCAGCCAGCCAGCCAGCCAGATTCCCAGCCAGCCAGCCAGCCAGGCAGCCCGCCAGCCAGCCAGCCTCCCAGCCAGCCTCCTAGCCAGCCAGCCAGCCTCCAGGCCAGCGAGCCTCCCAGCCAGCCAGCCTCCCATCCAGCCTGCCAGCCAGCCTCCCAGCAGCCACCCAGCCAGCCTCCCAGCCTCCCAGCCTCCCAGCCTCCCAGGCTCCCAGCCTCCCAGCCAGCCTCCTAGACTCCTCGCCTCCCAGCCTCCCAGCCTCCCAGCCTTCCAGCCTCCAAGCCAGCCAGCCAGCCTCCCAAACAGCCAGCCTTCCAGCCAGCCAGCCCACCAGCCAGCCAGCCTCCCAGCCTCCCAACCAGCCTCCCAGCCTCCCAGCCTCCCAGCGTCCCAGCCTTTAAGCCTCCCAGCCAGCCTCCCAGCCAGCCTCCCAGCCTCCCAGCCTCCCATCCAGCCTCCATGCCAGCCTCCCAGCCACCCAGCCTCCCAGCCAGCCAGCAAGACAGCCAGCCAGCCAGCCAGCCTCCCAGGCAGCATCACAGCCAGTCTCCCATCCTCCCAGCCTCCCAGCCAGCCAGCCAGCCAGCCAGCGAGCCAGCCAGCCTCACAGCCAGCCTCCCAGCCAGGCTCCCAGCCTCCCATCCTAAGAGGCTCCCAGCCTCCCAGCCTCCCAGCCAGCCTCCCAGCCTCCAAGACTCCCAGCCTCCCAGCCAGACTCCCATTCTCCCAGCCTCCCAGCCAGCCTCCCAGCCTCCCAGCCAGCCAGCCAGCCAGCCAGCGAGCCAGCCAGCCTCACAGCCAGCCTCCCAGCCAGGCTCCCAGCCTCCCATCCTAAGAGGCTCCCAGCCTCCCAGCCTCCCAGCCAGCCTCCCAGCCTCCAAGACTCCCAGCCTCCCAGCCAGCCTCCCATTCTCCCAGCCTCCCAGCCAGCCTCCCAGCCTCCCAGCCAGCCTCCCAGCCTCCCAGCCTCCCAGCCAGCCTGCCAGCCAGACTCCCAGGCAGTCATCCAGCCAGCCAGCCAGCCAGCCAGCCAGACTCCGAGCCAGCCAGCCAGCCTCCCAAACAGCCAGGCTTCCAGCCAGCCAGCCCACCAGCCAGCCAGCCTCCCAGCCAGTCTCCCAGCCTCCCAGCCTCCCAGCCTCCCAGCCTCCCAGCCTCCCAGCCTCCCAACCAGCCTCCCAGCCTCCCAGCCAGCCTGCCAGCCAGCCAGCCAGCCAGCTAGCCTCCCAGCCAGCCTCCCAGCCTCCCAGCCTCCCAGCGTCCCAGCCTCCCAGCCTCCCAGCCAGCCTCCCAGCCAGCCTCCCAGCTTCCCAGCCTCCCAGCCAGCCTCCATGCCAGCCTCCCAGCCACCCAGCCTCCCAGCCAGCCAGCAAGCCAGCCAGCCATCCAGCCTCCCAGGCAGCATCACAGCCAGGCTCCCATCCTCCCAGCTTCCCAGCCAGCCAGCCAACCAGCCAGCGAGCCAGCCAGACTCACAGCCAGCCTCCCAGCCAGGCTCCCAGCCTCCCATCCTCCCATCCTCCCAGCCTCCCAGCCTCCCAGCCTCCCAGCCTCCCAGCCAGCCTCCCAGCCTCCAAGACTCCCAGCCTCCCAGCCTCCCAGCCAGCCTCCCATGCTCCCAGCCTCCCAGCCAGCCTCCCAGCCTCCCAGCCAGCCTCCCAGCCTCCCAGCCTCCAAGCCAGTGCCAGCCAGCGAGCCAGCCTGTTCCAGCCGGTTCCAGCCGGTTCCATCCGGTTCCAGCCAGTTCCAACCGGAAAAAACCGGTTCCAGCCGGTTCCAGCCGGTTTAAGCCGTTTCTAGCCGGTTCCAGCCTGTTCCAACCGGTTCCAGCCGGTTCCAGCCGGTTCCAGCTGGTACAAACCGGTTCCAGCCGGTTCCAGCCGGTTCAAAACGGTTTCAGCCGGTTCCAGCCGGTTCTAGCCGGTTCCAGCCGCTTCCAGCCGGTTCTAGCCGGTTCCAGCCGGTTCAAACCGGTTCCAGCCGGTTCTAGCCTGTTCCAGCCGGTTTCAGGCGGTTACAGCCGGTTCCAGCCGGTTCAAACCGGTTCCAGCCGGTTCCAGCCGGTTCAAACCGGTTTAAACCGGTTCAAACCGGTTCCAGCCCGTTCCAGCCGGTTCTAGCCTGTTCCAGCCGGCTTCAGTCGGTTACAGCCGGTTAGAGCCGGTTCAAACGGGTTCCAGCCGGTTCCAGCCGGTTCCAACCGGTTTAAACCGGTTCAAACCGGTTCCAGCCGGTTCCAGCCGGTTTAAACCGGTTCAAACCGGTTCCAGCCGGTTCCAGCCGGTTCCATCCGGTTCAAACCGGTTCCAGCCGGTTCCAGCCAGTTTAAACCGATTCAAACCGGTTCCAGCCGGTTCCAGCCGGTTCAAACCGGTTTAAACAGGTTCCAACCGGTTCCAGCCGGTTCCAGCCGGTTCCAGCCGGTTCCAACCGGTTCCAGCCGGTTTAAACCGGTTCCAGCCGGTTTCAGGCGGTTACAGCCGGTACCAGCCGGTTCAAACCGGTTCCATCCGGTTCCAGCTTGGTCAAGCCGGTTCCAGCCGGTTCCAGCCGGTTCAAGCTAGCTCCAGCCGGTTCCAGCCGGTTCTAGCCTCTTCCAGCCGGTTTCAGGCGGTTCCAGCCGGATCCAGCCGGTTCAAACCGGTTTACTCTGGTTCAAACCGGTTCCAGCCGGTTCCAGCCGGTTCAAGCCGGTTCCAGCCGGTTCCAGCCGGTTGAAGCTAGCTCCAGCCTGTTCCAGCCGGTTCCAGCCGGTTTAAACCGGTTCAAACCGGTTCCAGCCGGTTCCAGCCGGTTCCAGCCGGTTCAAACCGGTTTAAACTGGTTCATACCGATTCCAGCCGGTTCCAGCCAGTTCCAGCCGGTTTAAAACGGTTCAAACCGGTTCCAGCCTGTTCCAGCCGGTTCCAGCCTGTTTAAACCGGTTCAAACAGGTTACAGCCGGTTCCAACCGGTTCAAACCGGTTTAAACCGGTTCAAACCGGTTCCAGCCGGTTCCAGCCGGTTCAAACCGCTTCCAGCCGGTTCCAGCCGTTTTAAACCGGTTCAAACCGGTTCCAGCCGGTTCCAGCCGGTTCAAACCGGTTCCAGCCGGTTCCAGCCGGAAAAAACCGGTTCCAGCCGGTTCCAGCCGCTTCCAGCCGCTTCCAGCCGCTTCCAGGTTGTCCAGCCGGTCCAGCCAACCAGCCAGCCATCCTCTCAGCCAGCCTCCCAGCCAGCCAGCCCGACTCCCAGGCAGTCATCCAGCCAGCCAGCCAGCCAGACAGCCAGATTCCCAGCCAGCCAGCCTGCCAGGCAGCCCGCCAGCCAGCCAGCCTCCCAGCCAGCCTCCTAGCCAGCCAGCCAGCCTCCAGGCCAGCGAGCCTCCCAGCCAGCCAGCCTCCCATCCAGCCTGCCAGCCACCCTCCCAGCAGCCTCCCAGCCAGCCTCCCAGCCTCCCAGCCTCCCAGGCTCCCAGCCTCCCAGCCAGCCTCCTAGACTCCTAGCCTCCCAGCCTCCCATCTTCCCAGCCTTCCAGCCTCCAAGCCAGCCAGCCAGCCTCCCAAACAGCCAGCCTTCCAGCCTGCCAGCCCACCAGCCAGCCAGCCTCCCAGCCAGTCTCCCAGCCTCCCAGCCTCCCAGCCTCCCATCCTCCCAGCCTCCCAACCAGCCTCCCAGCCTCCCAGCCTCCCAGCGTCCCAGCCTCCCAGCCTCCCAGCCAGCCTCCCAGCCAGCCTCCCAGCCTCCCATCCAGCCTCCATGCCAGCCTCCCAGCCACCCAGCCTCCCAGCGAGCCAGCAAGCCAGCCAGCCAGCCAGCCTCCCAGGCAGCATCACAGCCAGTCTCCCATCCTCCCAGCCTCCCAGCCAGCCAGCCAACCAGCCAGCGAGCCAGCCAGCCTCACAGCCAGCTTCCCAGCCAGGCTCCCAGCCTCCCATCCTCAGAGGCTCCCAGCCTCCCAGCCTCCCAGCCTCCCAGCCAGCCTCCCAGCCTCCCAGCCTCCCAGCCTCCCAGCCTCCCAGCAAGCCTCCCAGCCTCCAAGACTCACAGCCTCCCAGCCTCTCAGCCAGCCTCCCATTCTCCCAGCCTCCCAGCCAGCCTCCCAGCCTCCCAGCCAGCCTCCCAGCCTCCCAGCCTCCCAGCCAGCCAGCCAGCCAGCCAGCCCGCCAGCCAGCCAGCCTCCCAGGCAGCCTCCCAGACAGCCTCCCAGCCTCCCAGCCTCCCAGCCTCCCAGCCTCCCAGCCAGTGCCAGCCAGCGAGCCAGCCTGTTCCAGCCGGTTCCAGCCGGTTCCATCCGGTTCCAGCCGATTCTAGCCGGTTCGAGCCGGTACCAGCCGGTTCCAGCCGGTTCCAGCCAGTTCCAGCCGGAAAAAACCGGTTCCAGCCGGTTTCAGGCGGTTCCAGCCGGTTCCAGCCGGTTCAAGCTAGCTCCAGCCGGTTCCAGCCGGTTCTAGCCTGTTCCAGCCGGTTTCAGGCGTTTACAGCCGGTTCCAGCCGTTTCAAACCGGTTCCAGCCGGTTCCAGCCGGTTCAAACCGGTTCCAGCCGGTTCCAGCCGGTTTAAACCGATTCAAACCGGTTCCAGCCGGTTCCAGCCGGTTCAAACCGGTTTAAACAGGTTCAAACCGGTTCCAGCCGGTTCCAGCCGGTTCAAACCGGTTCCAGCCGGTTCCAGCCGGTTTAAACCGGTTCAAACCGGTTCCAGCCGGTTCCAGCCGGTTCCAGCCGGTTTAAACTTGTTCAAACCGGTTCCAGCCGGTTCCAGCCGGTTCCAACCGGTTCCAGCCGGTTTAAACCGGTTCCAGCCGGTTTCAGGCGGTTACAGCCGGTACCAGCCGGTTCAAACCGGTTCCATCCGGTTCCAGCTTGGTCAAGCCGGTTCCAGCCGGTTCCAGCCGGTTCAAGCTAGCTCCAGCCGGTTCCAGCCGGTTCTAGCCTCTTCCAGCCGGTTTCAGGCGGTTACAGCCGGTTCCAGCCGGTTCAAACCGGTTCCAGCCGGATCCAGCCGGTTCAAACCGGTTTACTCGGGTTCAAACCGGTTCCAGCCGGTTCCAGCCGGTTCAAGCCGGTTCCAGCCGGTTCCAGCCGGTTGAAGCTAGCTCCAGCCTGTTCCAGCCGGTTCCAGCCGGTTTAAACCGGTTCAAACCGGTTCCAGCCGGTTCCAGCCGGTTCCAGCCGGTTCAAACCGGTTTAAACTGGTTCATACCGATTCCAGCCGGTTCCAGCCGGTTCCAGCCGGTTTAAAACGGTTCAAACCGGTTCCAGCCTGTTCCAGCCGGTTCCAGCCGGTTCCAGCCTGTTTAAACCGGTTCAAACAGGTTACAGCCGGTTCCAACCGGTTCAAACCGGTTTAAACCGGTTCAAACCGGTTCCAGCCGGTTCCAGCCGGTTCAAACCGGTTCCAGCAGGTTCCAGCCGTTTTAAACCGGTTCAAACCGGTTCCAGCCGGTTCCAGCCGGTTCAAACCGGTTCCAGCCGGTTCCAGCCGGAAAAAACCGGTTCCAGCCGGTTCCAGCCGCTTCCAGCCGCTTCCAGCCGCTTCCAGGTTGTCCAGCCGGTCCAGCCAACCAGCCAGCCATCCTCTCAGCCAGCCTCCCAGACAGCCAGCCCGACTCCCAGGCAGTCATCCAGCCAGCCAGCCAGCCAGACAGCCAGATTCCCAGCCAGCCAGCCTGCCAGGCAGCCCGCCAGCCAGCCAGCCTCCCAGCCAGCCTCCTAGCCAGCCATCCAGCCTCCAGGCCAGCGAGCCTCCCAGCCAGCCAGCCTCCCATCTAGCCTGCCAGCCACCCTCCCAGCAGCCTCCCAGCCAGCCTCCCAGCCTCCCAGCCTCCCAGGCTCCCAGCCTCCCAGCCAGCCTCCTAGACTCCTAGCCTCCCAGCCTCCCATCTTCCCAGCCTTCCAGCCTCCAAGCCAGCCAGCCAGCCTCCCAAACAGCCAGCCTTCCAGCCTGCCAGCCCACCAGCCAGCCAGCCTCCCAGCCAGTCCCCCAGCCTCCCAGCCTCCCAGCGTCCCAGCCTCCCAGCCTCCCAGCCAGCCTCCCAGCCAGCCTCCCAGCCTCCCATCCAGCCTCCATGCCAGCCTCCCAGCCACCCAGCCTCCCAGCGAGCCAGCAAGCCAGCCAGCCAGCCAGCCTCCCAGGCAGCATCACAGCCAGTCTCCCATTCTCCCAGCCTCCCAGCCAGCCAGCCAACCAGCCAGCGAGCCAGCCAGCCTCACAGCCAGCCTCCCAGCCAGGCTCCCAGCCTCCCATCCTCAGAGGCTCCCAGCCTCCCAGCCTCCCAGCCTCCCAGCCAGCCTCCCAGCCTCCCAGCCTCCCAGCCTCCCAGCCTCCCAGCAAGCCTCCCAGCCTCCAAGACTCACAGCCTCCCAGCCTCTCAGCCAGCCTCCCATTCTCCCAGCCTCCCAGCCAGCCTCCCAGCCTCCCAGCCAGACTCCCAGCCTCCCAGCCTCCCAGCCAGCCAGCCAGCCAGCCAGCCCGCCAGCCAGCCAGCCAGCCCGCCAGCCAGCCAGCCTCCCAGGCAGCCTCCCAGACAGCCTCCCAGCCTCCCAGCCTCCCAGCCTCCCAGCCTCCCAGCCAGTGCCAGCCAGCGAGCCAGCCTGTTCCAGCCGGTTCCAGCCGGTTCCAGCCGGTTCCAGCCGATTCTAGCCGGTTCGAGCCGGTACCAGCCGGTTCCAGCCGGTTCCAGCCAGTTCCAGCCGGAAAAAACCGGTTCCAGCCGGTTTCAGGCGGTTCCAGCCGGTTCCAGCCGGTTCAAGCTAGCTCCAGCCGGTTCCAGCCGGTTCTAGCCTGTTCCAGCCGGTTTCAGGCGTTTACAGCCGGTTCCAGCCGTTTCAAACCGGTTCCAGCCGGTTCCAGCCGGTTCAAACCGGTTCCAGCCGGTTCCAGCCGGTTTAAAACGGTTCAAACCGGTTCCAGCCGGTTCCAGCCGGTTCCAGCCGGTTTAAACCGGTTCAAACCGGTTCCAGCCGGTTCCAGCCTGTTCCAGCCGGTTCCAGCCGGTTTAAACCGGTTCATACCGGTTCCAGCCGGGTCAAGCCGGTTCCAGCCGCTTCCAGCCGCTTCCAGGTGGTCCAGCCGGTCCAGCCAACCAGCCAGCCATCCTCTCAGCCAGCCTCCCAGCCATCCAGCCAGCCAGCCAGCCCGCCAGCCAGCCAGCCTCCCAGGCAGCCTCCCAGCCAGCCTCCCAGCCTCCCAGCCTCCCAGCCTCCCAGCCTCCCAGCCTCCCAGCAAGCCTCCCAGCCTCCAAGACTCACAGCCTCCCAGCCTCTCAGCCAGCCTCCCATTCTCCCAGCCTCCCAGCCAGCCTCCCAGCCTCCCAGCCAGCCTCCCAGCCTCCCAGCCTCCCAGCCAGCCAGCCAGCCAGCCAGCCCGCCAGCCAGCCAGCTAGCCCGCCAGCCAGCCAGCCTCCCAGGCAGCCTCCCAGACAGCCTCCCAGCCTCCCAGCCTCCCAGCCTCCCAGCCAGTGCCAGCCAGCGAGCCAGCCTGTTCCAGCCGGTTCCAGCCGGTTCCATCCGGTTCCAGCCGATTCTAGCCGGTTCGAGCCGGTACCAGCCGGTTCTAGCCGGTTCCAGCCAGTTACAGCTGGAAAAAACCGGTTCCAGCCGGTTTCAGGCGGTTACAGCTGGTACCAGCCAGTTCAAACCGTTTCCAGCCAGTTCCAGCTGGGTCAGGCCGGTTCCAGCCGGTTCCAGCCGGTTCAAGCTAGCTCCAGCCGGTTCCAGCCGGTTCTAGCCTGTTCCAGCCGGTTTCAGGCGGTTACAGCCGGTTCCAGCCGGTTCAAACCGGTTCCAGCCGGTTCCAGCCGGTTCAAACCGGTTTAAACCGGTTCAAACTGGATCCAGCCCGTTCCAGCCGGTTCTAGCCTGTTCCAGCCGGCTTCAGTCGGTTACAGCCGGTTAGAGCCGGTTCAAACGGGTTCCAGCCGGTTCCAGCCGTTTCCAACCGGTTTAAACCGGTTCAAACCGGTTCCAGCCGGTTCCAGCCGGTTTAAACCGGTTCAAACCGGTTCCAGCCGGTTCCAGCCGGTTCCATCCGGTTCAAACCGGTTCCAGCCGGTTCCAGCCAGTTTAAACCGATTCAAACCGGTTCCAGCCGGTTCCAGCCGGTTCAAACCGGTTTAAACAGGTTCAAACCGGTTCCAGCCGGTTCCAGCCGGTTCAAACCGGTTCCAGCCGGTTCCAGCCGGTTTAAACCGGTTCAAACCGGTTCCAGCCGGTTCCAGCCGGTTCCAGCCGGTTTAAACTTGTTCAAACCGGTTCCAGCCGGTTCCAGCCGGTTCCAACCGGTTCCAGCCGGTTTAAACCGGTTCCAGCCGGTTTCAGGCGGTTACAGCCGGTACCAGCCGGTTCAAACCGGTTCCAGCCGGATCCAGCCGGTTCAAACCGGTTTACTCTGGTTCAAACCGGTTCCAGCCGGTTCCAGCCGGTTCAAGCCGGTTCCAGCCGGTTCCAGCCGGTTGAAGCTAGCTCCAGCCTGTTCCAGCCGGTTCCAGCCGGTTTAAACCGGTTCAAACCGGTTCCAGCCGGTTCCAGCCGGTTCCAGCCAGTTCAAACCGGTTTAAACTGGTTCATACCGATTCCAGCCGGTTCCAGCCGGTTCCAGCCGGTTTAAAACGGTTCAAACCGGTTCCAGCCTGTTCCAGCCGGTTCCAGCCGGTTCCAGCCGGTTTAAACCGGTTCAAACCGGTTCCAGCCGGTTCAAACCGGTATAAACCGGTTCAAACCGGTTCCAGCCGGTTTCAGCCGGTTCAAACCGGTTCCAGCCGGTTCCAGCCGGTTCAAACCGCTTCCAGCCGGTTCTAGCCTGTTCCAGCCGGTTCCAGCCGGTTCCAGCCGGTTCCAGCCGGTTCTAGCCGGTTCCAGCCGGTTCTAGCCGGTTCAAACCGGTTTAAACCGGTTCAAACCGGTTCCAGCCGGTTTCAGGCGGTTCAAACCGGTTCCAGGCGGTTCCAGCCGGTTCAAACCGCTTCCAGCCGGTTCTAGCCTGTTCCAGCCGGTTCCAGCCGGTTCTAGCCGGTTCCAGCCGGTTCTAGCCGGTTCCAGCCGGTTCCAGCCGGTTCAAGCTAGCTCCAGCCGGTTCCAGCCGGTTCTAGCCTGTTTAGACCGGTTCAAACCGGTTCCAGCCGGTTCAAACCGGTTTAAACCGGTTCAAACCGGTTCCAGCCGGTTCCAGCCGGTTCCAGCCGGTTCAAACCGGTTTAAACCGGTTTAAACCGGTTCAAACCGGTTCCATCCGGTTCCAGCCGGTTCCAGCCGGTTCAAACCGGTTCCAGCCGGTTCCAGCCGGTTTAAACCGGTTCAAACCGGTTCCAGCCGGTTCCAGCCGGTTCCAGCCGTTTCAAACCGGTTTAAACCGGTTCAAACCGGTTCCAGCCGGTTCCAGCCGGTTCAAACCGGTTCCAGCCGGTTCCAGCCGGTTTAAACCGGTTCAAACTGTTTCCAGCCGGTTCCAGCCGGTTCCAACCGGTTTAAACCGGTTCAAACCGGTTCCAGCCGGTTCCAGCCGGTTCAAACCGGTACCAGCCGGTTCCAGCCGGTTTAAACCGGTTCAAACCGGTTCCAGCCGGTTCCAGCCGGTTCCAGCCGGTTCCAGCCGGTTCAAACCGGTTCCAGCCGGTTCCAGCCGCTTCCAGCCGCTTCCAGCTGCTTCCAGTTTGTCCAGCCGGTCCAGCCAACCTGCCAGCCATCCTCTCAGCCAGCCTCCCAGCCAGACAGCCAGACTCCCAGGCAGTCATCCAGCCAGCCAGCCAGCCAGCCAGCCAGATTCCCAGCCAGCCAGCCAGCCAGGCAGCCCGCCAGCCAGCCAGCCTCCCAGCCAGCCTCCTAGCCAGCCAGCCAGCCTCCAGGCCAGCGAGCCTCCCAGCCAGCCAGCCTCCCATCCAGCCTGCCAGCCAGCCTCCCAGCAGCCTCCCAGCCAGCCTCCCAGCCTCCCAGCCTCCCAGCCTCCCAGGCTCCCAGCCTCCCAGCCAGCCTCCTAGACTCCTCGCCTCCCAGCCTCCCAGCCTCCCAGCCTTCCAGCCTCCAAGCCAGCCAGCCAGCCTCCCAAACAGCCAGCCTTCCAGCCAGCCAGTCCACCAGCCAGCCAGCCTCCCAGCCAGTCTCCCAGCCTCCCATCCTCCCAGCCTCCCATCCTCCCAGCCTCCCAACCAGCCTCCCAGCCTCCCAGCCTCCCAGCGTCCCAGCCTTTAAGCCTCCCAGCCAGCCTCCCAGCCAGCCTCCCAGCCTCCCAGCCTCCCATCCAGCCTCCATGCCAGCCTCCCAGCCACCCAGCCTCCCAGCCAGCCAGCAAGCCAGCCAGCCAGCCAGCCAGCCTCCCAGGCAGCATCACAGCCAGTCTCCCATCCTCCCAGCCTCCCAGCCAGCCAGCCAGCCAGCCAGCGAGCCAGCCAGCCTCACAGCCAGCCTCCCAGCCAGGCTCCCAGCCTCCCATCCTAAGAGGCTCCCAGCCTCCCAGCCTCCCAGCCAGCCTCCCAGCCTCCAAGACTCCCAGCCTCCCAGCCAGCCTCCCATTCTCCCAGCCTCCCAGCCAGCCTCCCAGCCTCCCAGCCAGCCTCCCAGCCTCCCAGCCTCCCAGCCAGCCTGCCAGCCAGACTCCCAGGCAGTCATCCAGCCAGCCAGCCAGCCAGCCAGCCAGACTCCGAGCCAGCCAGCCAGCCTCCCAAACAGCCAGGCTTCCAGCCAGCCAGCCCACCAGCCAGCCAGCCTCCCAGCCAGTCTCCCAGCCTCCCAGCCTCCCAGCCTCCCAGCCTCCCAGCCTCCCAGCCTCCCAACCAGCCTCCCAGCCTCCCAGCCAGCCTGCCAGCCAGCCAGCCAGCCAGCTAGCCTCCCAGCCAGCCTCCCAGCCTCCCAGCCTCCCAGCGTCCCAGCCTCCCAGCCTCCCAGCCAGCCTCCCAGCCAGCCTCCCAGCTTCCCAGCCTCCCAGCCAGCCTCCATGCCAGCCTCCCAGCCACCCAGCCTCCCAGCCAGCCAGCAAGCCAGCCAGCCATCCAGCCTCCCAGGCAGCATCACAGCCAGGCTCCCATCCTCCCAGCTTCCCAGCCAGCCAGCCAACCAGCCAGCGAGCCAGCCAGCCTCACAGCCAGCCTCCCAGCCAGGCTCCCAGCCTCCCATCCTCCCATCCTCCCAGCCTCCCAGCCTCCCAGCCTCCCAGCCTCCCAGCCAGCCTCCCAGCCTCCCAGCCTCCCAGCCAGCCTCCCAGCCTCCCAGCCTCCAAGCCAGTGCCAGCCAGCGAGCCAGCCTGTTCCAGCCGGTTCCAGCCGGTTCCAGCCGGTTCCAGCCAGTTCCAACCGGAAAAAACCGGTTCCAGCCGGTTCCAGCCGGTTTAAGCCGTTTCTAGCCGGTTCCAGCCTGTTCCAACCGGTTCCAGCCGGTTCCAGCCGGTTCCAGCTGGTACAAACCGGTTCCAGCCGGTTCCAGCCGGTTCAAAACGGTTTCAGCCGGTTCCAGCCGGTTCTAGCCGGTTCCAGCCGGTTCCAGCCGGTTCTAGCCGGTTCCAGCCGGTTCAAACCGGTTCCAGCCGGTTCTAGCCTGTTCCAGCCGGTTTCAGGCGGTTACAGCCGGTTCCAGCCGGTTCAAACCGGTTCCAGCCGGTTCCAGCCGGTTCAAACCGGTTTAAACCGGTTCAAACCGGTTCCAGCCCGTTCCAGCCGGTTCTAGCCTGTTCCAGCCGGCTTCAGTCGGTTACAGCCGGTTAGAGCCGGTTCAAACGGGTTCCAGCCGGTTCCAGCCGGTTCCAACCGGTTTAAACCGGTTCAAACCGGTTCCAGCCGGTTCCAGCCGGTTTAAACCGGTTCAAACCGGTTCCAGCCGGTTCCAGCCGGTTCCATCCGGTTCAAACCGGTTCCAGCCGGTTCCAGCCAGTTTAAACCGATTCAAACCGGTTCCAGCCGGTTCCAGCCGGTTCAAACCGGTTTAAACAGGTTCAAACCGGTTCTAGCCGGTTCCAGCCGGTTCAAACCGGTTCCAGCCGGTTCCAGCCGGTTTAAACCGGTTCAAACCGGTTCCAGCCGGTTCCAGCCGGTTCCAGCCGGTTTAAACTTGTTCAAACCGGTTCCAGCCGGTTCCAACCGGTTCCAGCCGGTTTCAGGCGGTTACAGCCGGTACCAGCCGGTTCAAACCGGTTCCATCCGGTTCCAGCTTGGTCAAGCCGGTTCCAGCCGGTTCCAGCCGGTTCAAGCTAGCTCCAGCCGGTTCCAGCCGGTTCTAGCCTCTTCCAGCCGGTTTCAGGCGGTTACAGCCGGTTCCAGCCGGTTCAAACCGGTTCCAGCCGGATCCAGCCGGTTCAAACCGGTTTACTCTGGTTCAAACCGGTTCCAGCCGGTTCCAGCCGGTTCAAGCCGGTTCCAGCCGGTTCCAGCCGGTTGAAGCTAGCTCCAGCCTGTTCCAGCCGGTTCCAGCCGGTTTAAACCGGTTCAAACCGGTTCCAGCCGGTTCCAGCCGGTTCCAGCCGGTTCAAACCGGTTTAAACTGGTTCATACCGATTCCAGCCGGTTCCAGCCGGTTCCAGCCGGTTTAAAACGGTTCATACCGGTTCCAGCCTGTTCCAGACGGTTCCAGCCGGTTTCAGCCGGTTTAAACCGGTTCAAACCGGTTCCAGCCGGTTCAAACCGGTTCAAACCGGTTCCAGCCGGTTTCAGCCGGTTCAAACCGGTTCCAGCCGGTTCCAGCCGGTTCAAACCGCTTCCAGCCGGTTCTAGCCTGTTCCAGCCGGTTCCAGCCGGTTCCAGCCGGTTCCAGCCGGTTCTAGCCGGTTCCAGCCGGTTCTAGCCGGTTCAAACCGGTTTAAACCGGTTCAAACCGCTTCCAGCCGGTTCTAGCCTGTTCCAGCCGGTTCCAGCCGGTTCTAGCCGGTTCCAGCCGGTTCTAGCCGGTTCCAGCCGGTTCCAGCCGGTTCAAGCTAGCTCCAGCCGGTTCCAGCCGGTTCTAGCCTGTTTAGACCGGTTCAAACCGGTTCCAGCCGGTTCTAGCCTGTTCCAGCCGGTTCCAGCCGGTTCTAGCCGGTTCCAGCCGGTTCTAGCCGGTTCCAGCCGGTTCCAGCCGGTTCAAGCTAGCTCCAGCCGGTTCCAGCCGGTTCTAGCCTGTTTAGACCGGTTCAAACCGGTTCCAGCCGGTTCAAACCGGTTTAAACCGGTTCAAACCGGTTCCAGCCGGTTCCAGCCGGTTCAAACCGGCTCCAGCCGGTTCCAGCCGGTTCAAACCGGTTTAAACCGGTTTAAACCGGTTCAAACCGGTTCCAGCCGGTTCCAGCCGGTTCCAGCCGGTTCAAACCGGTTCCAGCCGGTTCCAGCCGGTTTAAACCGGTTCAAACCGGTTCCAGCCGGTTCCAGCCGGTTCCAGCCGTTTCAAACCGGTTTAAACCGGTTCAAACCGGTTCCAGCCGGTTCCAGCCGGTTCAAACCGGTTCCAGCCGGTTCCAGCCGGTTTAAACCGGTTCAAACCGTTTCCAGCCGGTTCCAGCCGGTTCCAACCGGTTTAAACCGGTTCAAACCGGTTCCCGCCGGTTCCAGCCGGTTCAAACTGGTACCAGCCGGTTCCAGCCGGTTTAAACCGGTTCAAACCGGTTCCAGCCGGTTCCAGCCGGTTCCAGCCGTTTCCAGCCGGTTCAAACCGGTTCCAGCCGGTTCCAGCCGCTTCCAGCTGCTTCCAGTTTGTCCAGCCGGTCCAGCCAACCTGCCAGCCATCCTCTCAGCCAGCCTCCCAGCCAGACAGCCAGACTCCCAGGCAGTCATCCAGCCAGCCAGCCAGCCAGCCAGCCAGATTCCCAGCCAGCCAGCCAGCCAGGCAGCCCGCCAGCCAGCCAGCCTCCCAGCCAGCCTCCTAGCCAGCCAGCCAGCCTCCAGGCCAGCGAGCCTCCCAGCCAGCCAGCCTCCCATCCAGCCTGCCAGCCAGCCTCCCAGCAGCCACCCAGCCAGCCTCCCAGCCTCCCAGCCTCCCAGCCTCCCAGGCTCCCAGCCTCCCAGCCAGCCTCCTAGACTCCTCGCCTCCCAGCCTCCCAGCCTCCCAGCCTTCCAGCCTCCAAGCCAGCCAGCCAGCCTCCCAAACAGCCAGCCTTCCAGCCAGCCAGCCCACCAGCCAGCCAGCCTCCCAGCCAGTCTCCCAGCCTCCCATCCTCCCAGCCTCCCATCCTCCCAGCCTCCCAACCAGCCTCCCAGCCTCCCAGCCTCCCAGCGTCCCAGCCTTTAAGCCTCCCAGCCAGCCTCCCAGCCAGCCTCCCAGCCTCCCAGCCTCCCATCCAGCCTCCATGCCAGCCTCCCAGCCACCCAGCCTCCCAGCCAGCCAGCAAGACAGCCAGCCAGCCAGCCAGCCTCCCAGGCAGCATCACAGCCAGTCTCCCATCCTCCCAGCCTCCCAGCCAGCCAGCCAGCCAGCCAGCGAGCCAGCCAGCCTCACAGCCAGCCTCCCAGCCAGGCTCCCAGCCTCCCATCCTAAGAGGCTCCCAGCCTCCCAGCCTCCCAGCCAGCCTCCCAGCCTCCAAGACTCCCAGCCTCCCAGCCAGCCTCCCATTCTCCCAGCCTCCCAGCCAGCCTCCCAGCCTCCCAGCCAGCCAGCCAGCCAGCCAGCGAGCCAGCCAGCCTCACAGCCAGCCTCCCAGCCAGGCTCCCAGCCTCCCATCCTAAGAGGCTCCCAGCCTCCCAGCCTCCCAGCCAGCCTCCCAGCCTCCAAGACTCCCAGCCTCCCAGCCAGCCTCCCATTCTCCCAGCCTCCCAGCCAGCCTCCCAGCCTCCCAGCCAGCCTCCCAGCCTCCCAGCCTCCCAGCCAGCCTGCCAGCCAGACTCCCAGGCAGTCATCCAGCCAGCCAGCCAGCCAGCCAGCCAGACTCCGAGCCAGCCAGCCAGCCTCCCAAACAGCCAGGCTTCCAGCCAGCCAGCCCACCAGCCAGCCAGCCTCCCAGCCAGTCTCCCAGCCTCCCAGCCTCCCAGCCTCCCAGCCTCCCAGCCTCCCAGCCTCCCAACCAGCCTCCCAGCCTCCCAGCCAGCCTGCCAGCCAGCCAGCCAGCCAGCTAGCCTCCCAGCCAGCCTCCCAGCCTCCCAGCCTCACAGCGTCCCAGCCTCCCAGCCTCCCAGCCAGCCTCCCAGCCAGCCTCCCAGCTTCCCAGCCTCCCAGCCAGCCTCCATGCCAGCCTCCCAGCCACCCAGCCTCCCAGCCAGCCAGCAAGCCAGCCAGCCATCCAGCCTCCCAGGCAGCATCACAGCCAGGCTCCCATCCTCCCAGCTTCCCAGCCAGCCAGCCAACCAGCCAGCGAGCCAGCCAGACTCACAGCCAGCCTCCCAGCCAGGCTCCCAGCCTCCCATCCTCCCATCCTCCCAGCCTCCCAGCCTCCCAGCCTCCCAGCCTCCCAGCCAGCCTCCCAGCCTCCAAGACTCCCAGCCTCCCAGCCTCCCAGCCAGCCTCCCATGCTCCCAGCCTCCCAGCCAGCCTCCCAGCCTCCCAGCCAGCCTCCCAGCCTCCCAGCCTCCAAGCCAGTGCCAGCCAGCGAGCCAGCCTGTTCCAGCCGGTTCCAGCCGGTTCCATCCGGTTCCAGCCAGTTCCAACCGGAAAAAACCGGTTCCAGCCGGTTCCAGCCGGTTTCAGCCGTTTCTAGCCGGTTCCAGCCTGTTCCAACCGGTTCCAGCCGGTTCCAGCCGGTTCCAGCTGGTACAAACCGGTTCCAGCCGGTTCCAGCCGGTTCAAAACGGTTTCAGCCGGTTCCAGCCGGTTCTAGCCGGTTCCAGCCGCTTCCAGCCGGTTCTAGCCGGTTCCAGCCGGTTCAAACCGGTTCCAGCCGGTTCTAGCCTGTTCCAGCCGGTTTCAGGCGGTTACAGCCGGTTCCAGCCGGTTCAAACCGGTTCCAGCCGGTTCCAGCCGGTTCAAACCGGTTTAAACCGGTTCAAACCGGTTCCAGCCCGTTCCAGCCGGTTCTAGCCTGTTCCAGCCGGCTTCAGTCGGTTACAGCCGGTTAGAGCCGGTTCAAACGGGTTCCAGCCGGTTCCAGCCGGTTCCAGCCGGTTTAAACCGGTTCAAACCGGTTCCAGCCGGTTCCAGCCGGTTTAAACCGGTTCAAACCGGTTCCAGCCGGTTCCAGCCGGTTCCATCCGGTTCAAACCGGTTCCAGCCGGTTCCAGCCAGTTTAAACCGATTCAAACCGGTTCCAGCCGGTTCCAGCCGGTTCAAACCGGTTTAAACAGGTTCCAACCGGTTCCAGCCGGTTCCAGCCGGTTCAAACCGGTTCCAGCCGGTTCCAGCCGGTTTAAACCGGTTCAAACCGGTTCCAGCCGGTTCCAGCCGGTTCCAGCCGGTTTAAACTTGTTCAAACCGGTTCCAGCCGGTTCCAGCCGGTTCCAACCGGTTCCAGCCGGTTTCAGGCGGTTACAGCCGGTACCAGCCGGTTCAAACCGGTTCCATCCGGTTCCAGCTTGGTCAAGCCGGTTCCAGCCGGTTCCAGCCGGTTCAAGCTAGCTCCAGCCGGTTCCAGCCGGTTCTAGCCTCTTCCAGCCGGTTTCAGGCGGTTACAGCCGGTTCCAGCCGGTTCAAACCGGTTCCAGCCGGATCCAGCCGGTTCAAACCGGTTTACTCTGGTTCAAACCGGTTCCAGCCGGTTCCAGCCGGTTCAAGCCGGTTCCAGCCGGTTCCAGCCGGTTGAAGCTAGCTCCAGCCTGTTCCAGCCGGTTCCAGCCGGTTTAAACCGGTTCAAACCGGTTCCAGCCGGTTCCAGCCGGTTCCAGCCGGTTCAAACCGGTTTAAACTGGTTCATACCGATTCCAGCCGGTTCCAGCCGGTTCCAGCCGATTTAAAACGGTTCAAACCGGTTCCAGCCTGTTCCAGCCGGTTCCAGCCGGTTCCAGCCGGTTTAAACCGGTTCAAACCGGTTCCAGCCGGTTCAAACCGGTTCAAACCGGTTCCAGCCGGTTTCAGCCGGTTCAAACCGGTTCCAGCCGGTTCCAGCCGGTTCAAACCGCTTCCAGCCGGTTCTAGCCTGTTCCAGCCGGTTCCAGCCGGTTCCAGCCGGTTCCAGCCGGTTCTAGCCGGTTCCAGCCGGTTCTAGCCGGTTCAAACCGGTTTAAACCGGTTCAAACCGGTTCCAGCCGGTTTCAGGCGGTTCAAACCGGTTCCAGCCGGTTCCAGCCAGTTCAAACCGCTTCCAGCCGGTTCTAGCCTGTTCCAGCCGGTTCCAGCCGGTTCTAGCCGGTTCCAGCCGGTTCTAGCCGGTTCCAGCCGGTTCCAGCCGGTTCAAGCTAGCTCCAGCCGGTTCCAGCCGGTTCTAGCCTGTTTAGACCGGTTCAAACCGGTTCCAGCCGGTTCAAACCGGTTTAAACCGGTTCAAACCGGTTCCAGCCGGTTCCAGCCGGTTCCAGCCGGTTCAAACCGGTTTAAACCGGTTTAAACCGGTTCAAACCGGTTCCAGCCGGTTCCAGCCGGTTCCAGCCGGTTCAAACCGGTTCCAGCCGGTTCCAGCCGGTTTAAACCGGTTCAAACCGGTTCCAGCCGGTTCCAGTCGGTTCCAGCCGTTTCAAACCGGTTTAAACCGGTTCAAACCGGTTCCAGCCGGTTCCAGCCGGTTCAAACCGGTTCCAGCCGGTTCCAGCCGGTTTAAACCGGTTCAAACCGTTTCCAGCCGGTTCCAGCCGGTTCCAACCGGTTTAAACCGGTTCAAACCGGTTCCAGCCGGTTCCAGCCGGTTCAAACCGGTACCAGCCGGTTCCAGCCGGTTTAAACCGGTTCAAACCGGTTCCAGCCGGTTCCAGCCGGTTCCAGCCGGTTCAAACCGGTTCCAGCCGGTTCCAGCCGCTTCCAGCTGCTTCCAGTTTGTCCAGCCGGTCCAGCCAACCTGCCAGCCATCCTCTCAGCCAGCCTCCCAGCCAGACAGCCAGACTCCCAGGCAGTCATCCAGCCAGCCAGCCAGCCAGCCAGCCAGATTCCCAGCCAGCCAGCCAGCCAGGCAGCCCGCCAGCCAGCCAGCCTCCCAGCCAGCCTCCTAGCCAGCCAGCCAGCCTCCAGGCCAGCGAGCCTCCCAGCCAGCCAGCCTCCCATCCAGCCTGCCAGCCAGCCTCCCAGCAGCCTCCCAGCCAGCCTCCCAGCCTCCCAGCCTCCCAGCCTCCCAGGCTCCCAGCCTCCCAGCCAGCCTCCTAGACTCCTCGCCTCCCAGCCTCCCAGCCTCCCAGCCTTCCAGCCTCCAAGCCAGCCAGCCAGCCTCCCAAACAGCCAGCCTTCCAGCCAGCCAGCCCACCAGCCAGCCAGCCTCCCAGCCAGTCTCCCAGCCTCCCAAACTCCCAGCCTCCCATTCTCCCAGCCTCCCAGCCAGCCTCCCAGCCTCCCAGCCAGCCAGCCAGCCAGCCAGCGAGCCAGCCAGCCTCACAGCCAGCCTCCCAGCCAGGCTCCCAGCCTCCCATCCTAAGAGGCTCCCAGCCTCCCAGCCTCCCAGCCAGCCTCCCAGCCTCCAAGACTCCCAGCCTCCCAGCCAGCCTCCCATTCTCCCAGCCTCCCAGCCAGCCTCCCAGCCTCCCAGCCAGCCTCCCAGCCTCCCAGCCTCCCAGCCAGCCTGCCAGCCAGACTCCCAGGCAGTCATCCAGCCAGCCAGCCAGCCAGCCAGCCAGACTCCGAGCCAGCCAGCCAGCCTCCCAAACAGCCAGGCTTCCAGCCAGCCAGCCCACCAGCCAGCCAGCCTCCCAGCCAGTCTCCCAGCCTCCCAGCCTCCCAGCCTCCCAGCCTCCCAGCCTCCCAGCCTCCCAACCAGCCTCCCAGCCTCCCAGCCAGCCTGCCAGCCAGCCAGCCAGCCAGCTAGCCTCCCAGCCAGCCTCCCAGCCTCCCAGCCTCCCAGCGTCCAAGCCTCCCAGCCTCCAAGCCAGCCTCCCAGCCAGCCTCCCAGCTTCCCAGCCTCCCAGCCAGCCTCCATGCCAGCCTCCCAGCCACCCAGCCTCCCAGCCAGCCAGCAAGCCAGCCAGCCATCCAGCCTCCCAGGCAGCATCACAGCCAGGCTCCCATCCTCCCAGCTTCCCAGCCAGCCAGCCAACCAGCCAGCGAGCCAGCCAGACTCACAGCCAGCCTCCCAGCCAGGCTCCCAGCCTCCCATCCTCCCATCCTCCCAGCCTCCCAGCCTCCCAGCCTCCCAGCCTCCCAGCCAGCCTCCCAGCCTCCAAGACTCCCAGCCTCCCAGCCTCCCAGCCAGCCTCCCATGCTCCCAGCCTCCCAGCCAGCCTCCCAGCCTCCCAGCCAGCCTCCCAGCCTCCCAGCCTCCAAGCCAGTGCCAGCCAGCGAGCCAGCCTGTTCCAGCCGGTTCCAGCCGGTTCCATCCGGTTCCAGCCAGTTCCAACCGGAAAAAACCGGTTCCAGCCGGTTCCAGCCGGTTTAAGCCGTTTCTAGCCGGTTCCAGCCTGTTCCAACCGGTTCCAGCCGGTTCCAGCCGGTTCCAGCTGGTACAAACCGGTTCCAGCCGGTTCCAGCCGGTTCAAAACGGTTTCAGCCGGTTCCAGCCGGTTCTAGCCGGTTCCAGCCGCTTCCAGCCGGTTCTAGCCGGTTCCAGCCGGTTCAAACCGGTTCCAGCCGGTTCTAGCCTGTTCCAGCCGGTTTCAGGCGGTTACAGCCGGTTCCAGCCGGTTCAAACCGGTTCCAGCCGGTTCCAGCCGGTTCAAACCGGTTTAAACCGGTTCAAACCGGTTCCAGCCCGTTCCAGCCGGTTCTAGCCTGTTCCAGCCGGCTTCAGTCGGTTACAGCCGGTTAGAGCCGGTTCAAACGGGTTCCAGCTGGTTCCAGCCGGTTCCAACCGGTTTAAACCGGTTCAAACCGGTTCCAGCCGGTTCCAGCCGGTTTAAACCGGTTCAAACCGGTTCCAGCCGGTTCCAGCCGGTTCCATCCGGTTCAAACCGGTTCCAGCCGGTTCCAGCCAGTTTAAACCGATTCAAACCGGTTCCAGCCGGTTCCAGCCGGTTCAAACCGGTTTAAACAGGTTCCAACCGGTTCCAGCCGGTTCCAGCCGGTTCAAACCGGTTCCAGCCGGTTCCAGCCGGTTTAAACCGGTTCAAACCGGTTCCAGCCGGTTCCAGCCGGTTCCAGCCGGTTTAAACTTGTTCAAACCGGTTCCAGCCGGTTCCAGCCGGTTCCAACCGGTTCCAGCCGGTTTCAGGCGGTTACAGCCGGTACCAGCCGGTTCAAACCGGTTCCATCCGGTTCCAGCTTGGTCAAGCCGGTTCCAGCCGGTTCCAGCCGGTTCAAGCTAGCTCCAGCCGGTTCCAGCCGGTTCTAGCCTCTTCCAGCCGGTTTCAGGCGGTTACAGCCGGTTCCAGCCGGTTCAAACCGGTTCCAGCCGGATCCAGCCGGTTCAAACCGGTTTACTCTGGTTCAAACCGGTTCCAGCCGGTTCCAGCCGGTTCAAGCCGGTTCCAGCCGGTTCCAGCCGGTTGAAGCTAGCTCCAGCCTGTTCCAGCCGGTTCCAGCCGGTTTAAACCGGTTCAAACCGGTTCCAGCCGGTTCCAGCCGGTTTCAGCCGGTTCAAACCGGTTTAAACTGGTTCATACCGATTCCAGCCGGTTCCAGCCGGTTCCAGCCGATTTAAAACGGTTCAAACCGGTTCCAGCCTGTTCCAGCCGGTTCCAGCCGGTTCCAGCCGGTTTAAACCGGTTCAAACCGGTTCAAACCGGTTCCAGCCGGTTTCAGCCGGTTCAAACCGGTTCCAGCCGGTTCCAGCCGGTTCAAACCGCTTCCAGCCGGTTCTAGCCTGTTCCAGCCGGTTCCAGCCGGTTCCAGCCGGTTCCAGCCGGTTCTAGCCGGTTCAAACCGGTTTAAACCGGTTCAAACCGGTTCCAGCCGGTTTCAGGCGGTTCAAACCGGTTCCAGCCGGTTCCAGCCGGTTCAAACCGCTTCCAGCCGGTTCTAGCCTGTTCCAGCCGGTTCCAGCCGGTTCTAGCCGGTTCCAGCCGGTTCTAGCCGGTTCCAGCCGGTTCCAGCCGGTTCAAGCTAGCTCCAGCCGGTTCCAGCCGGTTCTAGCCTGTTTAGACCGGTTCAAACCGGTTCCAGCCGGTTCAAACCGGTTTAAACCGGTTCAAACCGGTTCCAGCCGGTTCCAGCCGGTTCCAGCCGGTTCAAACCGGTTTAAACCGGTTTAAACCGGTTCAAACCGGTTCCAGCCGGTTCCAGCCGGTTCCAGCCGGTTCAAACCGGTTCCAGCCGGTTCCAGCCGGTTTAAACCGGTTCAAACCGGTTCCAGCCGGTTCCAGTCGGTTCCAGCCGTTTCAAACCGGTTTAAACCGGTTCAAACCGGTTCCAGCCGGTTCCAGCCGGTTCAAACCGGTTCCAGCCGGTTCCAGCCGGTTTAAACCGGTTCAAACCGTTTCCAGCCGGTTCCAGCCGGTTCCAACCGGTTTAAACCGGTTCAAACCGGTTCCAGCCGGTTCCAGCCGGTTCAAACCGGTACCAGCCGGTTCCAGCCGGTTTAAACCGGTTCAAACCGGTTCCAGCCGGTTCCAGCCGGTTCCAGCCGGTTCCAGCCGGTTCAAACCGGTTCCAGCCGGTTCCAGCCGCTTCCAGCTGCTTCCAGTTTGTCCAGCCGGTCCAGCCAACCTGCCAGCCATCCTCTCAGCCAGCCTCCCAGCCAGACAGCCAGACTCCCAGGCAGTCATCCAGCCAGCCAGCCAGCCAGCCAGCCAGATTCCCAGCCAGCCAGCCAGCCAGGCAGCCCGCCAGCCAGCCAGCCTCCCAGCCAGCCTCCTAGCCAGCCAGCCAGCCTCCAGGCCAGCGAGCCTCCCAGCCAGCCAGCCTCCCATCCAGCCTGCCAGCCAGCCTCCCAGCAGCCTCCCAGCCAGCCTCCCAGCCTCCCAGCCTCCCAGCCTCCCAGGCTCCCAGCCTCCCAGCCAGCCTCCTAGACTCCTCGCCTCCCAGCCTCCCAGCCTCCCAGCCTTCCAGCCTCCAAGCCAGCCAGCCAGCCTCCCAAACAGCCAGCCTTCCAGCCAGCCAGCCCACCAGCCAGCCAGCCTCCCAGCCAGTCTCCCAGCCTCCCATCCTCCCAGCCTCCCATCCTCCCAGCCTCCCAACCAGCCTCCCAGCCTCCCAGCCTCCCAGCGTCCCAGCCTCTAAGCCTCCCAGCCAGCCTCCCAGCCAGCCTCCCAGCCTCCCAGCCTCCCATCCAGCCTCCATGCCAGCCTCCCAGCCACCCAGCCTCCCAGCCAGCCAGCAAGCCAGCCAGCCAGCCAGCCAGCCTCCCAGGCAGCATCACAGCCAGTCTCCCATCCTCCCAGCCTCCCAGCCAGCCAGCCAGCCAGCCAGCGAGCCAGCCAGCCTCACAGCCAGCCTCCCAGCCAGGCTCCCAGCCTCCCATCCTAAGAGGCTCCCAGCCTCCCAGCCTCCCAGCCAGCCTCCCAGCCTCCAAGACTCCCAGCCTCCCAGCCAGCCTCCCATTCTCCCAGCCTCCCAGCCAGCCTCCCAGCCTCCCAGCCAGCCTCCCAGCCTCCCAGCCTCCCAGCCAGCCTGCCAGCCAGACTCCCAGGCAGTCATCCAGCCAGCCAGCCAGCCAGCCAGCCAGACTCCGAGCCAGCCAGCCAGCCTCCCAAACAGCCAGGCTTCCAGCCAGCCAGCCCACCAGCCAGCCAGCCTCCCAGCCAGTCTCCCAGCCTCCCAGCCTCCCAGCCTCCCAGCCTCCCAGCCTCCCAGCCTCCCAACCAGCCTCCCAGCCTCCCAGCCAGCCTGCCAGCCAGCCAGCCAGCCAGCTAGCCTCCCAGCCAGCCTCCCAGCCTCCCAGCCTCCCAGCGTCCCAGCCTCCCAGCCTCCCAGCCAGCCTCCCAGCCAGCCTCCCAGCTTCCCAGCCTCCCAGCCAGCCTCCATGCCAGCCTCCCAGCCACCCAGCCTCCCAGCCAGCCAGCAAGCCAGCCAGCCATCCAGCCTCCCAGGCAGCATCACAGCCAGGCTCCCATCCTCCCAGCTTCCCAGCCAGCCAGCCAACCAGCCAGCGAGCCAGCCAGCCTCACAGCCAGCCTCCCAGCCAGGCTCCCAGCCTCCCATCCTCCCATCCTCCCAGCCTCCCAGCCTCCCAGCCTCCCAGCCTCCCAGCCAGCCTCCCAGCCTCCCAGCCTCCCAGCCAGCCTCCCAGCCTCCCAGCCTCCAAGCCAGTGCCAGCCAGCGAGCCAGCCTGTTCCAGCCGGTTCCAGCCGGTTCCAGCCGGTTCCAGCCAGTTCCAACCGGAAAAAACCGGTTCCAGCCGGTTCCAGCCGGTTTAAGCCGTTTCTAGCCGGTTCCAGCCTGTTCCAACCGGTTCCAGCCGGTTCCAGCCGGTTCCAGCTGGTACAAACCGGTTCCAGCCGGTTCCAGCCGGTTCAAAACGGTTTCAGCCGGTTCCAGCCGGTTCTAGCCGGTTCCAGCCGGTTCCAGCCGGTTCTAGCCGGTTCCAGCCGGTTCAAACCGGTTCCAGCCGGTTCTAGCCTGTTCCAGCCGGTTTCAGGCGGTTACAGCCGGTTCCAGCCGGTTCAAACCGGTTCCAGCCGGTTCCAGCCGGTTCAAACCGGTTTAAACCGGTTCAAACCGGTTCCAGCCCGTTCCAGCCGGTTCTAGCCTGTTCCAGCCGGCTTCAGTCGGTTACAGCCGGTTAGAGCCGGTTCAAACGGGTTCCAGCCGGTTCCAGCCGGTTCCAACCGGTTTAAACCGGTTCAAACCGGTTCCAGCCGGTTCCAGCCGGTTTAAACCGGTTCAAACCGGTTCCAGCCGGTTCCAGCCGGTTCCATCCGGTTCAAACCGGTTCCAGCCGGTTCCAGCCAGTTTAAACCGATTCAAACCTGTTCCAGCCGGTTCCAGCCGGTTCAAACCGGTTTAAACAGGTTCAAACCGGTTCTAGCCGGTTCCAGCCGGTTCAAACCGGTTCCAGCCGGTTCCAGCCGGTTTAAACCGGTTCAAACCGGTTCCAGCCGGTTCCAGCCGGTTCCAGCCGGTTTAAACTTGTTCAAACCGGTTCCAGCCGGTTCCAACCGGTTCCAGCCGGTTTCAGGCGGTTACAGCCGGTACCAGCCGGTTCAAACCGGTTCCATCCGGTTCCAGCTTGGTCAAGCCGGTTCCAGCCGGTTCCAGCCGGTTCAAGCTAGCTCCAGCCGGTTCCAGCCGGTTCTAGCCTCTTCCAGCCGGTTTCAGGCGGTTACAGCCGGTTCCAGCCGGTTCAAACCGGTTCCAGCCGGATCCAGCCGGTTCAAACCGGTTTACTCTGGTTCAAACCGGTTCCAGCCGGTTCCAGCCGGTTCAAGCCGGTTCCAGCCGGTTCCAGCCGGTTGAAGCTAGCTCCAGCCTGTTCCAGCCGGTTCCAGCCGGTTTAAACCGGTTCAAACCGGTTCCAGCCGGTTCCAGCCGGTTCCAGCCGGTTCAAACCGGTTTAAACTGGTTCATACCGATTCCAGCCGGTTCCAGCCGGTTCCAGCCGGTTTAAAACGGTTCAAACCGGTTCCAGCCTGTTCCAGACGGTTCCAGCCGGTTCCAGCCGGTTTAAACCGGTTCAAACCGGTTCCAGCCGGTTCAAACCGGTTCAAACCGGTTCCAGCCGGTTTCAGCCGGTTCAAACCGGTTCCAGCCGGTTCCAGCCGGTTCAAACCGCTTCCAGCTGGTTCTAGCCTGTTCCAGCCGGTTCCAGCCGGTTCCAGCCGGTTCCAGCCGGTTCTAGCCGGTTCCAGCCGGTTCTAGCCGGTTCAAACCGGTTTAAACCGGTTCAAACCGGTTCCAGCCGGTTTCAGGCGGTTCAAACCGGTTCCAGCCGGATCCAGCCGGTTCAAACCGCTTCCAGCCGGTTCTAGCCTGTTCCAGCCGGTTCCAGCCGGTTCTAGCCGGTTCCAGCCGGTTCTAGCCGGTTCCAGCCGGTTCCAGCCGGTTCAAGCTAGCTCCAGCCGGTTCCAGCCGGTTCTAGCCTGTTTAGACCGGTTCAAACCGGTTCCAGCCGGTTCAAACCGGTTTAAACCGGTTCAAACCGGTTCCAGCCGGTTCCAGCCGGTTCAAACCGGCTCCAGCCGGTTCCAGCCGGTTCAAACCGGTTTAAACCGGTTTAAACAGGTTCAAACCGGTTCCAGCCGGTTCCAGCCGGTTCCAGCCGGTTCAAACCGGTTCCAGCCGGTTCCAGCCGGTTTAAACCGGTTCAAACCGGTTCCAGCCGGTTCCAGCCGGTTCCAGCCGTTTCAAACCGGTTTAAACCGGTTCAAACCGGTTCCAGCCGGTTCCAGCCGGTTCAAACCGGTTCCAGCCGGTTCCAGCCGGTTTAAACCGGTTCAAACCGTTTCCAGCCGGTTCCAGCCGGTTCCAACCGGTTTAAACCGGTTCAAACCGGTTCCCGCCGGTTCCAGCCGGTTCAAACTGGTACCAGCCGGTTCCAGCCGGTTTAAACCGGTTCAAACCGGTTCCAGCCGGTTCCAGCCGGTTCCAGCCGTTTCCAGCCGGTTCAAACCGGTTCCAGCCGGTTCCAGCCGCTTCCAGCTGCTTCCAGTTTGTCCAGCCGGTCCAGCCAACCTGCCAGCCATCCTCTCAGCCAGCCTCCCAGCCAGACAGCCAGACTCCCAGGCAGTCATCCAGCCAGCCAGCCAGCCAGCCAGCCAGATTCCCAGCCAGCCAGCCAGCCAGGCAGCCCGCCAGCCAGCCAGCCTCCCAGCCAGCCTCCTAGCCAGCCAGCCAGCCTCCAGGCCAGCGAGCCTCCCAGCCAGCCAGCCTCCCATCCAGCCTGCCAGCCAGCCTCCCAGCAGCCACCCAGCCAGCCTCCCAGCCTCCCAGCCTCCCAGCCTCCCAGCCTCCCAGGCTCCCAGCCTCCCAGCCAGCCTCCTAGACTCCTCGCCTCCCAGCCTCCCAGCCTCCCAGCCTTCCAGCCTCCAAGCCAGCCAGCCAGCCTCCCAAACAGCCAGCCTTCCAGCCAGCCAGCCCACCAGCCAGCCAGCCTCCCAGCCAGTCTCCCAGCCTCCCATCCTCCCAGCCTCCCATCCTCCCAGCCTCCCAACCAGCCTCCCAGCCTCCCAGCCTCCCAGCGTCCCAGCCTTTAAGCCTCCCAGCCAGCCTCCCAGCCAGCCTCCCAGCCTCCCAGCCTCCCATCCAGCCTCCATGCCAGCCTCCCAGCCACCCAGCCTCCCAGCCAGCCAGCAAGACAGCCAGCCAGCCAGCCAGCCTCCCAGGCAGCATCACAGCCAGTCTCCCATCCTCCCAGCCTCCCAGCCAGCCAGCCAGCCAGCCAGCGAGCCAGCCAGCCTCACAGCCAGCCTCCCAGCCAGGCTCCCAGCCTCCCATCCTAAGAGGCTCCCAGCCTCCCAGCCTCCCAGCCAGCCTCCCAGCCTCCAAGACTCCCAGCCTCCCAGCCAGCCTCCCATTCTCCCAGCCTCCCAGCCAGCCTCCCAGCCTCCCAGCCAGCCAGCCAGCCAGCCAGCGAGCCAGCCAGCCTCACAGCCAGCCTCCCAGCCAGGCTCCCAGCCTCCCATCCTAAGAGGCTCCCAGCCTCCCAGCCTCCCAGCCAGCCTCCCAGCCTCCAAGACTCCCAGCCTCCCAGCCAGCCTCCCATTCTCCCAGCCTCCCAGCCAGCCTCCCAGCCTCCCAGCCAGCCTCCCAGCCTCCCAGCCTCCCAGCCAGCCTGCCAGCCAGACTCCCAGGCAGTCATCCAGCCAGCCAGCCAGCCAGCCAGCCAGACTCCGAGCCAGCCAGCCAGCCTCCCAAACAGCCAGGCTTCCAGCCAGCCAGCCCACCAGCCAGCCAGCCTCCCAGCCAGTCTCCCAGCCTCCCAGCCTCCCAGCCTCCCAGCCTCCCAGCCTCCCAGCCTCCCAACCAGCCTCCCAGCCTCCCAGCCAGCCTGCCAGCCAGCCAGCCAGCCAGCTAGCCTCCCAGCCAGCCTCCCAGCCTCCCAGCCTCCCAGCGTCCCAGCCTCCCAGCCTCCCAGCCAGCCTCCCAGCCAGCCTCCCAGCTTCCCAGCCTCCCAGCCAGCCTCCATGCCAGCCTCCCAGCCACCCAGCCTCCCAGCCAGCCAGCAAGCCAGCCAGCCATCCAGCCTCCCAGGCAGCATCACAGCCAGGCTCCCATCCTCCCAGCTTCCCAGCCAGCCAGCCAACCAGCCAGCGAGCCAGCCAGACTCAGCCAGCCTCCCAGCCAGGCTCCCAGCCTCCCATCCTCCCATCCTCCCAGCCTCCCAGCCTCCCAGCCTCCCAGCCTCCCAGCCAGCCTCCCAGCCTCCAAGACTCCCAGCCTCCCAGCCTCCCAGCCAGCCTCCCATGCTCCCAGCCTCCCAGCCAGCCTCCCAGCCTCCCAGCCAGCCTCCCAGCCTCCCAGCCTCCAAGCCAGTGCCAGCCAGCGAGCCAGCCTGTTCCAGCCGGTTCCAGCCGGTTCCATCCGGTTCCAGCCAGTTCCAACCGGAAAAAACCGGTTCCAGCCGGTTCCAGCCGGTTTCAGCCGTTTCTAGCCGGTTCCAGCCTGTTCCAACCGGTTCCAGCCGGTTCCAGCCGGTTCCAGCTGGTACAAACCGGTTCCAGCCGGTTCCAGCCGGTTCAAAACGGTTTCAGCCGGTTCCAGCCGGTTCTAGCCGGTTCCAGCCGCTTCCAGCCGGTTCTAGCCGGTTCCAGCCGGTTCAAACCGGTTCCAGCCGGTTCTAGCCTGTTCCAGCCGGTTTCAGGCGGTTACAGCCGGTTCCAGCCGGTTCAAACCGGTTCCAGCCGGTTCCAGCCGGTTCAAACCGGTTTAAACCGGTTCAAACCGGTTCCAGCCCGTTCCAGCCGGTTCTAGCCTGTTCCAGCCGGCTTCAGTCGGTTACAGCCGGTTAGAGCCGGTTCAAACGGGTTCCAGCCGGTTCCAGCCGGTTCCAGCCGGTTTAAACCGGTTCAAACCGGTTCCAGCCGGTTCCAGCCGGTTTAAACCGGTTCAAACCGGTTCCAGCCGGTTCCAGCCGGTTCCATCCGGTTCAAACCGGTTCCAGCCGGTTCCAGCCAGTTTAAACCGATTCAAACCGGTTCCAGCCGGTTCCAGCCGGTTCAAACCGGTTTAAACAGGTTCCAACCGGTTCCAGCCGGTTCCAGCCGGTTCAAACCGGTTCCAGCCGGTTCCAGCCGGTTTAAACCGGTTCAAACCGGTTCCAGCCGGTTCCAGCCGGTTCAAACTTGTTCAAACCGGTTCCAGCCGGTTCCAGCCGGTTCCAACCGGTTCCAGCCGGTTTCAGGCGGTTACAGCCGGTACCAGCCGGTTCAAACCGGTTCCATCCGGTTCCAGCTTGGTCAAGCCGGTTCCAGCCGGTTCCAGCCGGTTCAAGCTAGCTCCAGCCGGTTCCAGCCGGTTCTAGCCTCTTCCAGCCGGTTTCAGGCGGTTACAGCCGGTTCCAGCCGGTTCAAACCGGTTCCAGCCGGATCCAGCCGGTTCAAACCGGTTTACTCTGGTTCAAACCGGTTCCAGCCGGTTCCAGCCGGTTCAAGCCGGTTCCAGCCGGTTCCAGCCGGTTGAAGCTAGCTCCAGCCTGTTCCAGCCGGTTCCAGCCGGTTTAAACCGGTTCAAACCGGTTCCAGCCGGTTCCAGCCGGTTCCAGCCGGTTCAAACCGGTTTAAACTGGTTCATACCGATTCCAGCCGGTTCCAGCCGGTTCCAGCCGATTTAAAACGGTTCAAACCGGTTCCAGCCTGTTCCAGCCGGTTCCAGCCGGTTCCAGCCGGTTTAAACCGGTTCAAACCGGTTCCAGCCGGTTCAAACCGGTTCAAACCGGTTCCAGCCGGTTTCAGCCGGTTCAAACCGGTTCCAGCCGGTTCCAGCCGGTTCAAACCGCTTCCAGCCGGTTCTAGCCTGTTCCAGCCGGTTCCAGCCGGTTCCAGCCGGTTCCAGCCGGTTCTAGCCGGTTCCAGCCGGTTCTAGCCGGTTCAAACCGGTTTAAACCGGTTCAAACCGGTTCCAGCCGGTTTCAGGCGGTTCAAACCGGTTCCAGCCGGTTCCAGCCAGTTCAAACCGCTTCCAGCCGGTTCTAGCCTGTTCCAGCCGGTTCCAGCCGGTTCTAGCCGGTTCCAGCCGGTTCTAGCCGGTTCCAGCCGGTTCCAGCCGGTTCAAGCTAGCTCCAGCCGGTTCCAGCCGGTTCTAGCCTGTTTAGACCGGTTCAAACCGGTTCCAGCCGGTTCAAACCGGTTTAAACCGGTTCAAACCGGTTCCAGCCGGTTCCAGCCGGTTCCAGCCGGTTCAAACCGGTTTAAACCGGTTTAAACCGGTTCAAACCGGTTCCAGCCGGTTCCAGCCGGTTCCAGCCGGTTCAAACCGGTTCCAGCCGGTTCCAGCCGGTTTAAACCGGTTCAAACCGGTTCCAGCCGGTTCCAGTCGGTTCCAGCCGTTTCAAACCGGTTTAAACCGGTTCAAACCGGTTCCAGCCGGTTCCAGCCGGTTCAAACCGGTTCCAGCCGGTTCCAGCCGGTTTAAACCGGTTCAAACCGTTTCCAGCCGGTTCCAGCCGGTTCCAACCGGTTTAAACCGGTTCAAACCGGTTCCAGCCGGTTCCAGCCGGTTCAAACCGGTACCAGCCGGTTCCAGCCGGTTTAAACCGGTTCAAACCGGTTCCAGCCGGTTCCAGCCGGTTCCAGCCGGTTCCAGCCGGTTCAAACCGGTTCCAGCCGGTTCCAGCCGCTTCCAGCTGCTTCCAGTTTGTCCAGCCGGTCCAGCCAACCTGCCAGCCATCCTCTCAGCCAGCCTCCCAGCCAGACAGCCAGACTCCCAGGCAGTCATCCAGCCAGCCAGCCAGCCAGCCAGCCAGATTCCCAGCCAGCCAGCCAGCCAGGCAGCCCGCCAGCCAGCCAGCCTCCCAGCCAGCCTCCTAGCCAGCCAGCCAGCCTCCAGGCCAGCGAGCCTCCCAGCCAGCCAGCCTCCCATCCAGCCTGCCAGCCAGCCTCCCAGCAGCCTCCCAGCCAGCCTCCCAGCCTCCCAGCCTCCCAGCCTCCCAGGCTCCCAGCCTCCCAGCCAGCCTCCTAGACTCCTCGCCTCCCAGCCTCCCAGCCTCCCAGCCTTCCAGCCTCCAAGCCAGCCAGCCAGCCTCCCAAACAGCCAGCCTTCCAGCCAGCCAGCCCACCAGCCAGCCAGCCTCCAGGCCAGTCTCCCAGCCTCCCAAACTCCCAGCCTCCCATTCTCCCAGCCTCCCAGCCAGCCTCCCAGCCTCCCAGCCAGCCAGCCAGCCAGCCAGCGAGCCAGCCAGCCTCACAGCCAGCCTCCCAGCCAGGCTCCCAGCCTCCCATCCTAAGAGGCTCCCAGCCTCCCAGCCTCCCAGCCAGCCTCCCAGCCTCCAAGACTCCCAGCCTCCCAGCCAGCCTCCCATTCTCCCAGCCTCCCAGCCAGCCTCCCAGCCTCCCAGCCAGCCTCCCAGCCTCCCAGCCTCCCAGCCAGCCTGCCAGCCAGACTCCCAGGCAGTCATCCAGCCAGCCAGCCAGCCAGCCAGCCAGACTCCGAGCCAGCCAGCCAGCCTCCCAAACAGCCAGGCTTCCAGCCAGCCAGCCCACCAGCCAGCCAGCCTCCCAGCCAGTCTCCCAGCCTCCCAGCCTCCCAGCCTCCCAGCCTCCCAGCCTCCCAGCCTCCCAACCAGCCTCCCAGCCTCCCAGCCAGCCTGCCAGCCAGCCAGCCAGCCAGCTAGCCTCCCAGCCAGCCTCCCAGCCTCCCAGCCTCCCAGCGTCCCAGCCTCCCAGCCTCCAAGCCAGCCTCCCAGCCAGCCTCCCAGCTTCCCAGCCTCCCAGCCAGCCTCCATGCCAGCCTCCCAGCCACCCAGCCTCCCAGCCAGCCAGCAAGCCAGCCAGCCATCCAGCCTCCCAGGCAGCATCACAGCCAGGCTCCCATCCTCCCAGCTTCCCAGCCAGCCAGCCAACCAGCCAGCGAGCCAGCCAGACTCACAGCCAGCCTCCCAGCCAGGCTCCCAGCCTCCCATCCTCCCATCCTCCCAGCCTCCCAGCCTCCCAGCCTCCCAGCCTCCCAGCCAGCCTCCCAGCCTCCAAGACTCCCAGCCTCCCAGCCTCCCAGCCAGCCTCCCATGCTCCCAGCCTCCCAGCCAGCCTCCCAGCCTCCCAGCCAGCCTCCCAGCCTCCCAGCCTCCAAGCCAGTGCCAGCCAGCGAGCCAGCCTGTTCCAGCCGGTTCCAGCCGGTTCCATCCGGTTCCAGCCAGTTCCAACCGGAAAAAACCGGTTCCAGCCGGTTCCAGCCGGTTTAAGCCGTTTCTAGCCGGTTCCAGCCTGTTCCAACCGGTTCCAGCCGGTTCCAGCCGGTTCCAGCTGGTACAAACCGGTTCCAGCCGGTTCCAGCCGGTTCAAAACGGTTTCAGCCGGTTCCAGCCGGTTCTAGCCGGTTCCAGCCGCTTCCAGCCGGTTCTAGCCGGTTCCAGCCGGTTCAAACCGGTTCCAGCCGGTTCTAGCCTGTTCCAGCCGGTTTCAGGCGGTTACAGCCGGTTCCAGCCGGTTCAAACCGGTTCCAGCCGGTTCCAGCCGGTTCAAACCGGTTTAAACCGGTTCAAACCGGTTCCAGCCCGTTCCAGCCGGTTCTAGCCTGTTCCAGCCGGCTTCAGTCGGTTACAGCCGGTTAGAGCCGGTTCAAACGGGTTCCAGCTGGTTCCAGCCGGTTCCAACCGGTTTAAACCGGTTCAAACCGGTTCCAGCCGGTTCCAGCCGGTTTAAACCGGTTCAAACCGGTTCCAGCCGGTTCCAGCCGGTTCCATCCGGTTCAAACCGGTTCCAGCCGGTTCCAGCCAGTTTAAACCGATTCAAACCGGTTCCAGACGGTTCCAGCCGGTTCAAACCGGTTTAAACAGGTTCCAACCGGTTCCAGCCGGTTCCAGCCGGTTCAAACCGGTTCCAGCCGGTTCCAGCCGGTTTAAACCGGTTCAAACCGGTTCCAGCCGGTTCCAGCCGGTTCCAGCCGGTTTAAACTTGTTCAAACCGGTTCCAGCCGGTTCCAGCCGGTTCCAACCGGTTCCAGCCGGTTTCAGGCGGTTACAGCCGGTACCAGCCGGTTCAAACCGGTTCCATCCGGTTCCAGCTTGGTCAAGCCGGTTCCAGCCGGTTCCAGCCGGTTCAAGCTAGCTCCAGCCGGTTCCAGCCGGTTCTAGCCTCTTCCAGCCGGTTTCAGGCGGTTACAGCCGGTTCCAGCCGGTTCAAACCGGTTCCAGCCGGATCCAGCCGGTTCAAACCGGTTTACTCTGGTTCAAACCGGTTCCAGCCGGTTCCAGCCGGTTCAAGCCGGTTCCAGCCGGTTCCAGCCGGTTGAAGCTAGCTCCAGCCTGTTCCAGCCGGTTCCAGCCGGTTTAAACCGGTTCAAACCGGTTCCAGCCGGTTCCAGCCGGTTTCAGCCGGTTCAAACCGGTTTAAACTGGTTCATACCGATTCCAGCCGGTTCCAGCCGGTTCCAGCCGATTTAAAACGGTTCAAACCGGTTCCAGCCTGTTCCAGCCGGTTCCAGCCGGTTCCAGCCGGTTTAAACCGGTTCAAACCGGTTCAAACCGGTTCCAGCCGGTTTCAGCCGGTTCAAACCGGTTCCAGCCGGTTCCAGCCGGTTCAAACCGCTTCCAGCCAGTTCTAGCCTGTTCCAGCCGGTTCCAGCCGGTTCCAGCCGGTTCCAGCCGGTTCTAGCCGGTTCAAACCGGTTTAAACCGGTTCAAACCGGTTCCAGCCGGTTTCAGGCGGTTCAAACCGGTTCCAGCCGGTTCCAGCCGGTTCAAACCGCTTCCAGCCGGTTCTAGCCTGTTCCAGCCGGTTCCAGCCGGTTCTAGCCGGTTCCAGCCGGTTCTAGCCGGTTCCAGCCGGTTCCAGCCGGTTCAAGCTAGCTCCAGCCGGTTCCAGCCGGTTCTAGCCTGTTTAGACCGGTTCAAACCGGTTCCAGCCGGTTCAAACCGGTTTAAACCGGTTCAAACCGGTTCCAGCCGGTTCCAGCCGGTTCCAGCCGGTTCAAACCGGTTTAAACCGGTTTAAACCGGTTCAAACCGGTTCCAGCCGGTTCCAGCCGGTTCCAGCCGGTTCAAACCGGTTCCAGCCGGTTCCAGCCGGTTTAAACCGGTTCAAACCGGTTCCAGCCGGTTCCAGTCGGTTCCAGCCGTTTCAAACCGGTTTAAACCGGTTCAAACCGGTTCCAGCCGGTTCCAGCCGGTTCAAACCGGTTCCAGCCGGTTCCAGCCGGTTTAAACCGGTTCAAACCGTTTCCAGCCGGTTCCAGCCGGTTCCAACCGGTTTAAACCGGTTCAAACCGGTTCCAGCCGGTTCCAGCCGGTTCAAACCGGTACCAGCCGGTTCCAGCCGGTTTAAACCGGTTCAAACCGGTTCCAGCCGGTTCCAGCCGGTTCCAGCCGGTTCCAGCCGGTTCAAACCGGTTCCAGCCGGTTCCAGCCGCTTCCAGCTGCTTCCAGTTTGTCCAGCCGGTCCAGCCAACCTGCCAGCCATCCTCTCAGCCAGCCTCCCAGCCAGACAGCCAGACTCCCAGGCAGTCATCCAGCCAGCCAGCCAGCCAGCCAGCCAGATTCCCAGCCAGCCAGCCAGCCAGGCAGCCCGCCAGCCAGCCAGCCTCCCAGCCAGCCAGCCCACCAGCCAGCCAGCCTCCCAGCCAGTCTCCCAGCCTCCCATCCTCCCAGCCTCCCATCCTCCCAGCCTCCCAACCAGCCTCCCAGCCTCCCAGCCTCCCAGCGTCCCAGCCTCTAAGCCTCCCAGCCAGCCTCCCAGCCAGCCTCCCAGCCTCCCAGCCTCCCATCCAGCCTCCATGCCAGCCTCCCAGCCACCCAGCCTCCCAGCCAGCCAGCAAGCCAGCCAGCCAGCCAGCCAGCCTCCCAGGCAGCATCACAGCCAGTCTCCCATCCTCCCAGCCTCCCAGCCAGCCAGCCAACCAGCCAGCGAGCCAGCCAGCCTCACAGCCAGCCTCCCAGCCAGGCTCCCAGCCTCCCATCCTAAGAGGCTCCCAGCCTCCCAGCCTCCCAGCCAGCCTCCCAGCCTCCAAGACTCCCAGCCTCCCAGCCAGCCTCCCATTCTCCCAGCCTCCCAGCCAGCCTCCCAGCCTCCCAGCCAGCCTCCCAGCCTCCCAGCCTCCCAGCCAGCCTGCCAGCCAGACTCCCAGGCAGTCATCCAGCCAGCCAGCCAGCCAGCCAGCCAGACTCCGAGCCAGCCAGCCAGCCTCCCAAACAGCCAGGCTTCCAGCCAGCCAGCCCACCAGCCAGCCAGCCTCCCAGCCAGTCTCCCAGCCTCCAAGCCTCCCAGCCTCCCAGCCTCCCAGCCTCCCAGCCTCCCAACCAGCCTCCCAGCCTCCCAGCCAGCCTGCCAGCCAGCCAGCCAGCCAGCTAGCCTCCCAGCCAGCCTCCCAGCCTCCCAGCCTCCCAGCGTCCCAGCCTCCCAGCCTCCCAGCCAGCCTCCCAGCCAGCCTCCCAGCTTCCCAGCCTCCCAGCCAGCCTCCATGCCAGCCTCCCAGCCACCCAGCCTCCCAGCCAGCCAGCAAGCCAGCCAGCCATCCAGCCTCCCAGGCAGCATCACAGCCAGGCTCCCATCCTCCCAGCTTCCCAGCCAGCCAGCCAACCAGCCAGCGAGCCAGCCAGCCTCACAGCCAGCCTCCCAGCCAGGCTCCCAGCCTCCCATCCTCCCATCCTCCCAGCCTCCCAGCCTCCCAGCCTCCCAGCCTCCCAGCCAGCCTCCCAGCCTCCAAGACTCCCAGCCTCCCAGCCTCCCAGCCAGCCTCCCATGCTCCCAGCCTCCCAGCCAGCCTCCCAGCCTCCCAGCCAGCCTCCCAGCCTCCCAGCCTCCAAGCCAGTGCCAGCCAGCGAGCCAGCCTGTTCCAGCCGGTTCCAGCCGGTTCCATCCGGTTCCAGCCAGTTCCAACCGGAAAAAACCGGTTCCAGCCGGTTCCAGCCGGTTTAAGCCGTTTCTAGCCGGTTCCAGCCTGTTCCAACCGGTTCCAGCCGGTTCCAGCCGGTTCCAGCTGGTACAAACCGGTTCCAGCCGGTTCCAGCCGGTTCAAACCGGTTTCAGCCGGTTCCAGCCGGTTCTAGCCGGTTCCAGCCGGTTCCAGCCGGTTCTAGCCGGTTCCAGCCGGTTCAAACCGGTTCCAGCCGGAAAAAACCGGTTCCAGCCGGTTCCAGCCGGAAAAAACCAGTTTCAGCCGGTTCCAGGCGGTTCCAGCCGGTTCAAACCGGTTCCAACCGGTTCCAGACGGTTCCAGCCGGAAAAAACCGGTTCCAGCCGTTTCCAGCCGGTTCCAGCCGGAAAAACCGATTCCAGCCGGAAAAAAACGGTTCAGCCGGTTCAAGCCGGTTCCAGCCGGTTCCAGCCGGTTCCAGCCGGTTCCAGCCGGAAAAAACCGGTTCCAGCCGGTTCCAGCCGGTTCCAGCCGGAAAAAACCGGTTCCAGCCGTTTCCAGCCGGTTCCAGCCGGTTCTAGCGGGTTCCAGCCGGTTCAAGCCGGTTCCAGCCTGTTCCAACCATTTCCAGCCTGTTCCAGCCGGTTCCAGCCGGTTCCAGCCGGTTCCAGCCGGTTCTAGCCGGTTCCAGCCGGTTCAAACCGGTTCCAGCCGGTTCCAGCCGGAAAAAAACGGTTCCAGCCGGTTCAAACCGGTTCCAGCCGGTTCCAGCCGGTTCAAACCGGTTCCAGCCGTTTCCAGCCGGTTCCAGCCGGAAAAAACCGGTTCCAGCCGGTTCCAGCTGGTTCCAGCCGGTTCTAGACGGTTCAAGCTAGTTCCAGCCGGTTCCAGCCTGTTCCAGCCGGTTCCAGCCGGTTCCAGCCCGTTCAAGCTAGTTCCAGCCGGTTCCAGCCGGTTCTAGCCTGTTCCAGCCGGTTCCAGCCGGTTCAAGCTAGTTCCAGGCGGTTTCAGGCGGTTCCAGCCGGTTCCAGGCGGTTCCAGCCGGTTCCAGCCGGTTCCAACCGGTTCCAGCCGGTTCCAGACGGTTCAAACCGGTTCCAGCCGGTTCCAGCCGGAAAAAACCGGTTCCAGCCGGTTCCAGCTGGTTCCAGCCGGTTCCAGCCGGTTCTAGCCTGTTCCATCCGGTTCCAGCCGGTTCCAGCCGGTTTAAACCGGTTCATACCGGTTCCAGCCGGGTCAAGCCGGTTCCAGCCGCTTCCAGCCGCTTCCAGCCGCTTCCAGGTGGTCCAGCCGGTCCAGCCAACCAGCCAGCCATCCTCTCAGCCAGCCTCCCAGCCTCCCAGCCTCCCAGCCTCCCAGCCTCCCAGCCTCCCAGCCAGTGCCAGCCAGCGAGCCAGCCTGTTCCAGCCGGTTCCAGCCGGTTCCATCCGGTTCCAGCCGATTCTAGCCGGTTCGAGCCGGTACCAGCCGGTTCTAGCCGGTTCCAGCCAGTTCCAGCCGGAAAAAAACGGTTCCAGCCGGTTTCAGGCGGTTACAGCTGGTACCAGCCAGTTCAAAACGTTTCCAGCCGGTTCCAGCTGGGTCAGGCCGGTTCCAGCCGGTTCCAGCCGGTTCAAGCTAGCTCCAGCCGGTTCCAGCCGGTTCTAGCCTGTTCCAGCCGGTTTCAGGCGGTTACAGCCGGTTCCAGCCGGTTCAAACCGGTTGCAGCCGGTTCCAGCCGGTTCAAACCGGTTTAAACCGGTTCAAACCGGTTCCAGCCCGTTCCAGCCGGTTCTAGCCTGTTCCAGCCGGCTTCAGTCGGTTACAGCCGGTTAGAGCCGGTTCAAACGGGTTCCAGCCGGTTCCAGCCGGTTCCAACCGGTTTAAACCGGTTCAAACCGGTTCCAGCCGGTTCCAGCCGGTTTAAACCGGTTCAAACCGGTTCCAGCCGGTTCCAGCCGGTTCCATCCGGTTCAAACCGGTTCCAGTCGGTTCCAGCCAGTTTAAACCGATTCAAACCGGTTCCAGCCGGTTCCAGCCGGTTCAAACCGGTTTAAACAGGTTCAAACCGGTTCCAGCCGGTTCCAGCCGGTTCAAACCGGTTCCAGCCGGTTCCAGCCGGTTTAAACCGGTTCAAACCGGTTCCAGCCGGTTCCAGCCGGTTCCAGCCGGTTTAAACCGGTTCAAACCGGTTCCAGCCGGTTCCAGCCGGTTCCAACCGGTTCCAGCCGGTTTAAACCGGTTCCAGCCGGTTTCAGGCGGTTACAGCCGGTACCAGCCGGTTCAAACCGGTTCCATCCGGTTCCAGCTTGGTCAGGCCGGTTCCAGCCGGTTCCAGCCGGTTCAAGCTAGCTCCAGCCGGTTCCAGGCGGTTCTAGCCTCTTCCAGCCGGTTTCAGGCGGTTACAGCCGGTTCCAGCCGGTTCAAACCGGTTCCAGCCGGATCCAGCCGGTTCAAACCGGTTTACTCTGGTTCAAACCGGTTCCTGCCGGTTCCAGCCGGTTCTAGCCGGTTCCAGCCGGTTCCAGCCGGTTCAAACCGGTTTAAACTGGTTCAAACCGGTTCCAGCCGGTTCCAGCCGGTTCAAACCGGTTCAAACCGGTGCCAGCCGGTTCCAGCCGGTTTAAACCGGTTCAAACCGGTTCCAGCCGGTTCCAGCCGGTTCAAACCGGTTTAAACTGGTTCATACCGTTTCCAGCCGGTTCCAGCCGGTTCCAGCCGGTTTAAAACGGTTCAAACCGGTTCCAGCCTGTTCCAGCCGGTTCCAGCCGGTTGCAGCCGGTTTAAACCGGTTCAAACCGGTTCCAGCCGGTTCAAACCGGTTTAAACCGGTTCCAACCGGTTCCAGCCGGTTTCAGCCGGTTCAAACCGGTTCCAGCCGGTTCCAGCCGGTTCAAAACGCTTCCAGCCGGTTCTAGCCTGTTCCAGCCGGTTCCAGCCGGTTCCAGCCGGTTCCAGCCGGTTCTAGCCGGTTCCAGCCGGTTCTAGCCGGTTCAAACCGGTTTAAACCGGTTCCAGCCGGTTCCAGCCGGTTCCAGCCGTTTCAAACCGGTTTAAACCGGTTCAAACCGGTTCCAGCAGGTTCCAGCCGGTTCAAACCGCTTCCAGCCGGTTCTAGACTGTTCCAGCCGGTTCCAGCCGGTTCCAGCCGGTTCCAGCCGTTTCAAACCGGTTTAAACCGGTACAAACCGCTTCCAGCCGGTTCTAGCCTGTTCCAGCCGGTTCTAGCCGGTTCCAGGCGGTTCCAGCCGGTTCCAGCCGGTTCCAGCCGGTTCAAACCGCTTCCAGCCGGTTCTAGCCTGTTCCTGCCTGTTCCAGCCGGTTCTAGCCGGTTCCAGCCGGTTCTAGCCGGTTCCATCCGGTTCCAGCCGGTTCAAGCTAGCTCCAGCGGGTTCCAGCCGGTTCTAGCCTGTTTAGACCGGTTCAAACCGGTTCCAGCCGTTTCAAACCGGTTTAAACCGGTTCAAACCGGTTCCAGCCGGTTCCAGCCGGTTCAAACCGGTTCCAGCCGGTTCCAGCCGGTTCAAACCGGTTCCAGCCGGTTCCAGCCGGTTCCAGCCGGTTTAAACCGGTTCAAACCGGTTCCAGCCGGTTCCAGCCGGTTCCAGCCGGTTGAAACCGGTTCCAGCCGGTTCCAGCCGGTTTAAACCGGTTCAAACCGTTTCCAGCCGGTTCCAGCCGGTTCCAACCGGTTTAAACCGGTTCAAACCGGTTCCAGCCGGTTCCAGCCGGTTCAAACCGGTACCAGCCGGTTCCAGCCGGTTTAAACCGGTTCAAACCGGTTCCAGCCGGTTCCAGCCGGTTCCAGCCGGTTCCAGCCGGTTCAAACCGGTTCCAGCCGGTTCCAGCCGCTTCCAGCCGCTTCCAGCTGCTTCCAGGTTGTCCAGCCGGTCCAGCCAACCTGCCAGCCATCCTCTCAGCCAGCCTCCCAGCCAGACAGCCAGACTCCCAGGCAGTCATCCAGCCAGCCAGCCAGCCAGCCAGCCAGATTCCCAGCCAGCCAGCCAGCCAGGCAGCCCGCCAGCCAGCCAGCCTCCCAGCCAGCCTCCTAGCCAGCCAGCCAGCCTCCAGGCCAGCGAGCCTCCCAGCCAGCCAGCCTCCCATCCAGCCTGCCAGCCAGCCTCCCAGCAGCCTCCCAGCCAGCCTCCCAGCCTCCCAGCCTCCCAGCCTCCCAGGCTCCCAGCCTCCCAGCCAGCCTCCTAGACTCCTCGCCTCCCAGCCTCCCAGCCTCCCAGCCTTCCAGCCTCCAAGCCAGCCAGCCAGCCTCCCAAACAGCCAGCCTTCCAGCCAGCCAGCCCACCAGCCAGCCAGCCTCCCAGCCAGTCTCCCAGCCTCCCATCCTCCCAGCCTCCCATCCTCCCAGCCTCCCAACCAGCCTCCCAGCCTCCCAGCCTCCCAGCCTCCCAGCCTCCCAGCCTCCCAACCAGCCTCCCAGCCTCCCAGCCAGCCTGCCAGCCAGCCAGCCAGCCAGCTAGCCTCCCAGCCAGCCTCCCAGCCTCCCAGCCTCCCAGCGTCCCAGGCTCCCAGCCTCCCAGCCAGCCTCCCAGCCAGCCTCCCAGCTTCCCAGCCTCCCAGCCAGCCTCCATGCCAGCCTCCCAGCCACCCAGCCTCCCAGCCAGCCAGCAAGCCAGCCAGCCATCCAGCCTCCCAGGCAGCATCACAGCCAGGCTCCCATCCTCCCAGCTTCCCAGCCAGCCAGCCAACCAGCCAGCGAGCCAGCCAGCCTCACAGCCAGCCTCCCAGCCAGGCTCCCAGCCTCCCATCCTCCCATCCTCCCAGCCTCCCAGCCTCCCAGCCTCCCAGCCTCCCAGCCAGCCTCCCAGCCTCCAAGACTCCCAGCCTCCCAGCCTCCCAGCCAGCCTCCCATGCTCCCAGCCTCCCAGCCAGCCTCCCAGCCTCCCAGCCAGCCTCCCAGCCTCCCAGCCTCCAAGCCAGTGCCAGCCAGCGAGCCAGCCTGTTCCAGCCGGTTCCAGCCGGTTCCATCCGGTTCCAGCCAGTTCCAACCGGAAAAAACCGGTTCCAGCCGGTTCCAGCCGGTTTAAGCCGTTTCTAGCCGGTTCCAGCCTGTTCCAACCGGTTCCAGCCGGTTCCAGCCGGTTCCAGCTGGTACAAACCGGTTCCAGCCGGTTCCAGCCGGTTCAAACCGGTTTCAGCCAGTTCCAGCCGGTTCTAGCCGGTTCCAGCCGGTTCCAGCCGGTTCTAGCCGGTTCCAGCCGGTTCAAACCGGTTCCAGCCGGTTCTAGCCTATTCCAGCCGGTTTCAGGCGGTTACAGCCGGTTCCAGCCGGTTCAAACCGGTTCCAGCCGGTTCCAGCCGGTTCAAACCGGTTTAAACCGGTTCAAACCGGTTCCAGCCCGTTCCAGCCGGTTCTAGCCTGTTCCAGCCGGCTTCAGTCGGTTACAGCCGGTTAGAGCCGGTTCAAACGGGTTCCAGCCGGTTCCAGCCGGTTCCAACCGGTTTAAACCGGTTCAAACCGGTTCCAGCCGGTTCCAGCCGGTTTAAACCGGTTCAAACCGGTTCCAGCCGGTTCCAGCCGGTTCCATCCGGTTCAAACCGGTTCCAGCCGGTTCCAGCCAGTTTAAACCGATTCAAACCGGTTCCAGCCGGTTCCAGCCGGTTCAAACCGGTTTAAACAGGTTCAAACCGGTTCCAGCCGGTTCCAGCCGGTTCAAACCGGTTCCAGCCGGTTCCAGCCGGTTTAAACCGGTTCAAACCGGTTCCAGCCGGTTCCAGCCGGTTCCAGCCGGTTTAAACTTGTTCAAACCGGTTCCAGCCGGTTCCAGCCGGTTCAAACCGGTTCCAGCCGGTTTAAACCGGTTCCAGCCGGTTTCAGGCGGTTACAGCCGGTACCAGCCGGTTCAAACCGGTTCCATCCGGTTCCAGCTTGGTCAAGCCGGTTCCAGCCGGTTCCAGCCGGTTCAAGCTAGCTCCAGCCGGTTCCAGCCGGTTCTAGCCTCTTCCAGCCGGTTTCAGGCGGTTACAGCCGGTTCCAGCCGGTTCAAACCGGTTCCAGCCGGATCCAGCCGGTTCAAACCGGTTTAAACCGGTTCAAAGCGGTTCCAGCCGGTTCCAGCCGGTTCAAGCCGGTTCCAGCCGGTTCCAGCCGGTTGAAGCTAGCTCCAGCCTGTTCCAGCCGGTTCCAGCCGGTTTAAACCGGTTCAAACCGGTTCCAGCCGGTTCCAGCCGGTTCCAGCCGGTTCAAACCGGTTTAAACTGGTTCATACCGATTCCAGCCGGTTCCAGCCGGTTCCAGCCGGTTTAAAACGGTTCAAACCGGTTCCAGCCTGTTCCAGCCGGTTCCAGCCGGTTCCAGCTGGTTTAAACCGGTTCAAACCGGTTCCAGCCGGTTCAAACCGGTTTAAACCGGTTCAAACCGGTTCCAGCCGGTTTCAGCCGGTTCAAACCGGTTCCAGCCGGTTCCAGCCGGTTCAAACCGCTTCCAGCCGGTTCTAGCCTGTTCCAGCCGGTTCCAGCCGGTTCCAGCCGGTTCCAGCCGGTTCTAGCCGGTTCCAGCCGGTTCTAGCCGGTTCAAACCGGTTTAAACCGGTTCCAGCCGGTTTCAGGCGGTTCAAACCGGTTCCAGCCGGTTCCAGCCGGTTCAAACCGCTTCCAGCCGGTTCTAGCCTGTTCCAGCCGGTTCCAGCCGGTTCTAGCCGGTTCCAGCCGGTTCCAGCCGGTTCAAGCTAGCTCCAGCCGGTTCCAGCCGGTTCTAGCCTGTTTAGACCGGTTCAAACCGGTTCCAGCCGGTTCAAACCGGTTTAAACCGGTTCCATCCGGTTCCAGCCGGTTCCAGCCGGTTCAAACCGGTTCCAGCCGGTTCCAGCCGGTTCAAACCGGTTTAAACAGGTTCAAACCGGTTCCAGCCGGTTCCAGCCGGTTCAAAGCGGTTCCAGCCGGTTCCAGCCGGTTTAAACCGGTTCAAACCGGTTCCAGCCGGTTCCAGCCGGTTCCAGCCGGTTTAAACTTGTTCAAACCGGTTCCAGCCGGTTCCAGCCGGTTCCAACCGGTTCCAGCCGGTTTAAACCGGTTCCAGCCGGTTTCAGGCGGTTACAGCCGGTACCAGCCGGTTCAAACCGGTTCCATCCGGTTCCAGCTTGGTCAAGCCGGTTCCAGCCGGTTCCAGCCGGTTCAAGCTAGCTCCAGCCGGTTCCAGCCGGTTCTAGCCTCTTCCAGCCGGTTTCAGGCGGTTACAGCCGGTTCCAGCCGGTTCAAACCGGTTCCAGCCGGATCCAGCCGGTTCAAACCGGTTTACTCTGGTTCAAACCGGTTCCAGCCGGTTCCAGCCGGTTCAAGCCGGTTCCAGCCGGTTCCAGCCGGTTGAAGCTAGCTCCAGCCTGTTCCAGCCGGTTCCAGCCGGTTTAAACCGGTTCAAACCGGTTCCAGCCGGTTCCAGCCGGTTCCAGCCGGTTGAAACCGGTTTAAACTGGTTCATACCGATTCCAGCCGGTTCCAGCCGGTTCCAGCCGGTTTAAAACGGTTCAAACCGGTTCCAGCCTGTTCCAGCCGGTTCCAGCCGGTTCCAGCTGTTTTAAACCGGTTCAAACCGGTTCCAGCCGGTTCAAACCGGTTTAAACCGGTTCAAACCGGTTCCAGCCGGTTTCAGCCGGTTCAAACCGGTTCCAGCCGGTTCCAGCCGGTTCAAACCGCTTCCAGCCGGTTCTAGCCTGTTCCAGCCGGTTCCAGCCGGTTCCAGCCGGTTCCAGCCGGTTCTAGCCGGTTCCAGCCGGTTCTAGCCGGTTCAAACCGGTTTAAACCGGTTCCAGCCGGTTTCAGGCGGTTCAAACCGGTTCCAGCCGGTTCCAGCCGGTTCAAACCGCTTCCAGCCGGTTCTAGCCTGTTCCAGCCGGTTCCAGCCGGTTCTAGACGGTTCCAGCCGGTTCTAGCCGGTTCCAGCCGGTTCCAGCCGGTTCAAGCTAGCTCCAGCCGGTTCCAGCCGGTTCTAGCCTGTTTAGACCGGTTCAAACCGGTTCCAGCCGGTTCAAACCGGTTTAAACCGGTTCCATCCGGTTCCAGCCGGTTCCAGCCGGTTCAAACCGGTTCCAGCCGGTTCCAGCCGGTTTAAACCGGTTCAAACCGGTTCCAGCCGGTTCCAGCCGGTTCCAGCCGTTTCAAACCGGTTTAAACCGGTTCAAACCGGTTCCAGCCGGTTCCAGCCGGTTCAAACCGGTTCCAGCCGGTTCCAGCCGGTTTAAACCAGTTCAAACCATTTCCAGCCGGTTCCAGCCGGTTCCAACCGGTTTAAACCGGTTCAAACCGGTTCCAGCCGGTTCCAGCCGGTTCAAACCGGTACCAGCCGGTTCCAGCCGGTTTAAACCGGTTCAAACCGGTTCCAGCCGGTTCCAGCCGGTTCCAGCCGGTTCCAGCCGGTTCAAACCGGTTCCAGCCGGTTCCAGCCGCTTCTAGCCGCTTCCAGCTGCTTCCAGTTTGTCCAGCCGGTCCAGCCAACCTGCCAGCCATCCTCTCAGCCAGCCTCCCAGCCAGACAGCCAGACTCCCAGGCAGTCATCCAGCCAGCCAGCCAGCCAGCCAGCCAGATTCCCAGCCAGCCAGCCAGCCAGGCAGCCCGCCAGCCAGCCAGCCTCCCAGCCAGCCTCCTAGCCAGCCAGCCAGCCTCCAGGCCAGCGAGCCTCCCAGCCAGCCAGCCTCCCATCCAGCCTGCCAGCCAGCCTCCCAGCAGCCTCCCAGCCAGCCTCCCAGCCTCCCAGCCTCCCAGCCTCCCAGCCTCCCAGGCTCCCAGCCTCCCAGCCAGCCTCCTAGACTCCTCGCCTCCCAGCCTCCCAGCCTCCCAGCCTTCCAGCCTCCAAGCCAGCCAGCCAGCCTCCCAAACAGCCAGCCTTCCAGCCAGCCAGCCCACCAGCCAGCCAGCCTCCCAGCCAGTCTCCCAGCCTCCCATCCTCCCAGCCTCCCATCCTCCCAGCCTCCCAACCAGCCTCCCAGCCTCCCAGCCTCCCAGCGTCCCAGCCTCTAAGCCTCCCAGCCAGCCTCCCAGCCAGCCTCCCAGCCTCCCAGCCTCCCATCCAGCCTCCATGCCAGCCTCCCAGCCACCCAGCCTCCCAGCCAGCCAGCAAGCCAGCCAGCCAGCCAGCCAGCCTCCCAGGCAGCATCACAGCCAGTCTCCCATCCTCCCAGCCTCCCAGCCAGCCAGCCAACCAGCCAGCGAGCCAGCCAGCCTCACAGCCAGCCTCCCAGCCAGGCTCCCAGCCTCCCATCCTAAGAGGCTCCCAGCCTCCCAGCCTCCCAGCCAGCCTCCCAGCCTCCAAGACTCCCAGCCTCCCAGCCAGCCTCCCATTCTCCCAGCCTCCCAGCCAGCCTCCCAGCCTCCCAGCCAGCCTCCCAGCCTCCCAGCCTCCCAGCCAGCCTGCCAGCCAGACTCCCAGGCAGTCATCCAGCCAGCCAGCCAGCCAGCCAGCCAGACTCCGAGCCAGCCAGCCAGCCTCCCAAACAGCCAGGCTTCCAGCCAGCCAGCCCACCAGCCAGCCAGCCTCCCAGCCAGTCTCCCAGCCTCCCAGCCTCCCAGCCTCCCAGCCTCCCAGCCTCCCAACCAGCCTCCCAGCCTCCCAGCCAGCCTGCCAGCCAGCCAGCCAGCCAGCTAGCCTCCCAGCCAGCCTCCCAGCCTCCCAGCCTCCCAGCGTCCCAGCCTCCCAGCCTCCCAGCCAGCCTCCCAGCCAGCCTCCCAGCTTCCCAGCCTCCCAGCCAGCCTCCATGCCAGCCTCCCAGCCACCCAGCCTCCCAGCCAGCCAGCAAGCCAGCCAGCCATCCAGCCTCCCAGGCAGCATCACAGCCAGGCTCCCATCCTCCCAGCTTCCCAGCCAGCCAGCCAACCAGCCAGCGAGCCAGCCAGCCTCACAGCCAGCCTCCCAGCCAGGCTCCCAGCCTCCCATCCTCCCATCCTCCCAGCCTCCCAGCCTCCCAGCCTCCCAGCCTCCCAGCCAGCCTCCCAGCCTCCAAGACTCCCAGCCTCCCAGCCTCCCAGCCAGCCTCCCATGCTCCCAGCCTCCCAGCCAGCCTCCCAGCCTCCCAGCCAGCCTCCCAGCCTCCCAGCCTCCAAGCCAGTGCCAGCCAGCGAGCCAGCCTGTTCCAGCCGGTTCCAGCCGGTTCCATCCGGTTCCAGCCAGTTCCAACCGGAAAAAACCGGTTCCAGCCGGTTCCAGCCGGTTTAAGCCGTTTCTAGCCGGTTCCAGCCTGTTCCAACCGGTTCCAGCCGGTTCCAGCCGGTTCCAGCTGGTACAAACCGGTTCCAGCCGGTTCCAGCCGGTTCAAAACGGTTTCAGCCGGTTCCAGCCGGTTCTAGCCGGTTCCAGCCGGTTCCAGCCGGTTCTAGCCGGTTCCAGCCGGTTCAAACCGGTTCCAGCCGGTTCTAGCCTGTTCCAGCCGGTTCCAGCCGGTTCCAGCCGGTTCCATCCGGTTCAAACCGGTTCCAGCCGGTTCCAGCCAGTTTAAACCGATTCAAACCGGTTCCAGCCGGTTCCAGCCGGTTCAAACCGGTTTAAACAGGTTCAAACCGTTTCCAGCCGGTTCCAGCCGGTTCAAACCGGTTCCAGCCGGTTCCAGCCGGTTTAAACCGGTTTAAACCGGTTCCAGCCGGTTCCAGCCGGTTCCAGCCGGTTTAAACTTGTTCAAACCGGTTCCAGCCGGTTCCAGCCGGTTCCAACCGGTTCCAGCCGGTTTAAACCGGTTCCAGCCGGTTTCAGGCGGTTACAGCCGGTACCAGCCGGTTCAAACCGGTTCCATCCGGTTCCAGCTTGGTCAAGCCGGTTCCAGCCGGTTCCAGCCGGTTCAAGCTAGCTCCAGCCGGTTCCAGCCGGTTCTAGCCTCTTCCAGCCGGTTTCAGGCGGTTACAGCCGGTTCCAGCCGGTTCAAACCGGTTCCAGCCGGATCCAGCCGGTTCAAACCGGTTTACTCTGGTTCAAACCGGTTCCAGCCGGTTCCAGCCGGTTCAAGCCGGTTCCAGCCGGTTCCAGCCGGTTGAAGCTAGCTCCAGCCTGTTCCAGCCGGTTCCAGCCGGTTTAAACCGGTTCAAACCGGTTCCAGCCGGTTCCAGCCGGTTCCAGCCGGTTCAAACCGGTTTAAACTGGTTCATACCGATTCCAGCCGGTTCCAGCCGGTTCCAGCCGGTTTAAAACGGTTCAAACCGGTTCCAGCCTGTTCCAGCCGGTTCCAGCCGGTTCCAGCTGGTTTAAACCGGTTCAAACCGGTTCCAGCCGGTTCAAACCGGTTTAAACCGGTTCAAACCGGTTCCAGCCGGTTTCAGCCGGTTCAAACCGGTTCCAGCCGGTTCCAGCCGGTTCAAACCGCTTCCAGCCGGTTCTAGCCTGTTCCAGCCGGTTCCAGCCGGTTCTAGCCGGTTCCAGCCGGTTCTAGCCGGTTCAAACCGGTTTAAACCGGTTCAAACCGGTTCCAGCCGGTTTCAGGCGGTTCAAACCGGTTCCAGCCGGTTCCAGCCGGTTCAAACCGCTTCCAGCCGGTTCTAGCCTGTTCCAGCCGGTTCCAGCCGGTTCTAGCCGGTTCCAGCCGGTTCTAGCCGGTTCCTGCCGGTTCCAGCCGGTTCAAGCTAGCTCCAGCCGGTTCCAGCCGGTTCTAGCCTGTTTAGACCGGTTCAAACCGGTTCCAGCCGGTTCAAACAGGTTTAAACCGGTTCAAACCGGTTCCAGCCGGTTCCAGCCGGTTCCAGCCGGTTCAAACCGGTTTAAACCGGTTCAAACCGGTTCCATCCGGTTCCAGCCGGTTCCAGCCGTTTCAAACCGGTTCCAGCCGGTTCCAGCCGGTTTAAACCGGTTCAAACCGGTTCCAGCCGGTTCCAGCCGGTTCCAGCCGTTTCAAACCGGTTTAAACCGGTTCAAACCCGTTCCAGCCGGTTCCAGCCGGTTCAAACCGGTACCAGCCGGTTCCAGCCGGTTTAAACCGGTTCAAACCGGTTCCAGCCGGTTCCAGCCGGTTCCAGCCGGTTCCAGCCGGTTCAAACCGGTTCCAGCCGGTTCCAGCCGATTCCAGCCGCTTCCAGCTGCTTCCAGTTTGTCCAGCCGGGCCAGCCAACCTGCCAGCCATCCTCTCAGCCAGCCTCCCAGCCAGACAGCCAGACTCCCAGGCAGTCATCCAGCCAGCCAGCCAGCCAGCCAGCCAGATTCCCAGCCAGCCAGCCAGCCAGGCAGCCCGCCAGCCAGCCAGCCTCCCAGCCAGCCTCCTAGCCAGCCAGCCAGCCTCCAGGCCAGCGAGCCTCCCAGCCAGCCAGCCTCCCATCCAGCCTGCCAGCCAGCCTCCCAGCAGCCTCCCAGCCAGCCTCCCAGCCTCCCAGCCTCCCAGCCTCCCAGCCTCCCAGGCTCCCAGCCTCCCAGCCAGCCTCCTAGACTCCTCGCCTCCCAGCCTCCCAGCCTCCCAGCCTTCCAGCCTCCAAGCCAGCCAGCCAGCCTCCCAAACAGCCAGCCTTCCAGCCAGCCAGCCCACCAGCCAGCCAGCCTCCCAGCCAGTCTCCCAGCCTCCCATCCTCCCAGCCTCCCATCCTCCCAGCCTCCCAACCAGCCTCCCAGCCTCCCAGCCTCCCAGCGTCCCAGCCTCTAAGCCTCCCAGCCAGCCTCCCAGCCAGCCTCCCAGCCTCCCAGCCTCCCATCCAGCCTCCATGCCAGCCTCCCAGCCACCCAGCCTCCCAGCCAGCCAGCAAGCCAGCCAGCCAGCCAGCCAGCCTCCCAGGCAGCATCACAGCCAGTCTCCCATCCTCCCAGCCTCCCAGCCAGCCAGCCAACCAGCCAGCGAGCCAGCCAGCCTCACAGCCAGCCTCCCAGCCAGGCTCCCAGCCTCCCATCCTAAGAGGCTCCCAGCCTCCCAGCCTCCCAGCCAGCCTCCCAGCCTCCAAGACTCCCAGCCTCCCAGCCAGCCTCCCATTCTCCCAGCCTCCCAGCCAGCCTCCCAGCCTCCCAGCCAGCCTCCCAGCCTCCCAGCCTCCCAGCCAGCCTGCCAGCCAGACTCCCAGGCAGTCATCCAGCCAGCCAGCCAGCCAGCCAGCCAGACTCCGAGCCAGCCAGCCAGCCTCCCAAACAGCCAGGCTTCCAGCCAGCCAGCCCACCAGCCAGCCAGCCTCCCAGCCAGTCTCCCAGCCTCCCAGCCTCCCAGCCTCCCAGCCTCCCAGCCTCCCAACCAGCCTCCCAGCCTCCCAGCCAGCCTGCCAGCCAGCCAGCCAGCCAGCTAGCCTCCCAGCCAGCCTCCCAGCCTCCCAGCCTCCCAGCGTCCCAGCCTCCCAGCCTCCCAGCCAGCCTCCCAGCCAGCCTCCCAGCTTCCCAGCCTCCCAGCCAGCCTCCATGCCAGCCTCCCAGCCACCCAGCCTCCCAGCCAGCCAGCAAGCCAGCCAGCCATCCAGCCTCCCAGGCAGCATCACAGCCAGGCTCCCATCCTCCCAGCTTCCCAGCCAGCCAGCCAACCAGCCAGCGAGCCAGCCAGCCTCACAGCCAGCCTCCCAGCCAGGCTCCCAGCCTCCCATCCTCCCATCCTCCCAGCCTCCCAGCCTCCCAGCCTCCCAGCCTCCCAGCCAGCCTCCCAGCCTCCAAGACTCCCAGCCTCCCAGCCTCCCAGCCAGCCTCCCATGCTCCCAGCCTCCCAGCCAGCCTCCCAGCCTCCCAGCCAGCCTCCCAGCCTCCCAGCCTCCAAGCCAGTGCCAGCCAGCGAGCCAGCCTGTTCCAGCCGGTTCCAGCCGGTTCCATCCGGTTCCAGCCAGTTCCAACCGGAAAAAACCGGTTCCAGCCGGTTCCAGCCGGTTTAAGCCGTTTCTAGCCGGTTCCAGCCTGTTCCAACCGGTTCCAGCCGGTTCCAGCCGGTTCCAGCTGGTACAAACCGGTTCCAGCCGGTTCCAGCCGGTTCCAGCCGGTTCAAACCGGTTTAAACCGGTTTAAACCGGTTCAAACCGGTTCCATCCGGTTCCAGCCGGTTCCAGCCGTTTCAAACCGGTTCCAGCCGGTTCCAGCCGGTTTAAACCGGTTCAAACCGGTTCCAGCCGGTTCCAGCCGGTTCCAGCCGTTTCAAACCGGTTTAAACCGGTTCAAACCGGTTCCAGCCGGTTCCAGCCGGTTCAAACCGGTTCCAGCCGGTTCCAGCCGGTTTAAACCGGTTCAAACCGTTTCCAGCCGGTTCCAGCCGGTTCCAGCCGTTTCAAACCGGTTTAAACCGGTTCAAACCGGTTCCAGCCGGTTCCAGCCGGTTCAAACCGGTACCAGCCGGTTCCAGCCGGTTTAAACCGGTTCAAACCGGTTCCAGCCGGTTCCAGCCGGTTCCAGCCGGTTCCAGCCGGTTCAAACCGGTTCCAGCCGGTTCCAGCCGCTTCCAGCTGCTTCCAGTTTGTCCAGCCGGTCCAGCCAACCTGCCAGCCATCCTCTCAGCCAGCCTCCCAGCCAGACAGCCAGACTCCCAGGCAGTCATCCAGCCAGCCAGCCAGCCAGCCAGCCAGATTCCCAGCCAGCCAGCCAGCCAGGCAGCCCGCCAGCCAGCCAGCCTCCCAGCCAGCCTCCTAGCCAGCCAGCCAGCCTCCAGGCCAGCGAGCCTCCCAGCCAGCCAGCCTCCCATCCAGCCTGCCAGCCAGCCTCCCAGCAGCCTCCCAGCCAGCCTCCCAGCCTCCCAGCCTCCCAGCCTCCCAGCCTCCCAGGCTCCCAGCCTCCCAGCCAGCCTCCTAGACTCCTCGCCTCCCAGCCTCCCAGCCTCCCAGCCTTCCAGCCTCCAAGCCAGCCAGCCAGCCTCCCAAACAGCCAGCCTTCCAGCCAGCCAGCCCACCAGCCAGCCAGCCTCCCAGCCAGTCTCCCAGCCTCCCATCCTCCCAGCCTCCCATCCTCCCAGCCTCCCAACCAGCCTCCCAGCCTCCCAGCCTCCCAGCGTCCCAGCCTCTAAGCCTCCCAGCCAGCCTCCCAGCCAGCCTCCCAGCCTCCCAGCCTCCCATCCAGCCTCCATGCCAGCCTCCCAGCCACCCAGCCTCCCAGCCAGCCAGCAAGCCAGCCAGCCAGCCAGCCAGCCTCCCAGGCAGCATCACAGCCAGTCTCCCATCCTCCCAGCCTCCCAGCCAGCCAGCCAACCAGCCAGCGAGCCAGCCAGCCTCACAGCCAGCCTCCCAGCCAGGCTCCCAGCCTCCCATCCTAAGAGGCTCCCAGCCTCCCAGCCTCCCAGCCAGCCTCCCAGCCTCCAAGACTCCCAGCCTCCCAGCCAGCCTCCCATTCTCCCAGCCTCCCAGCCAGCCTCCCAGCCTCCCAGCCAGCCTCCCAGCCTCCCAGCCTCCCAGCCAGCCTGCCAGCCAGACTCCCAGGCAGTCATCCAGCCAGCCAGCCAGCCAGCCAGCCAGACTCCGAGCCAGCCAGCCAGCCTCCCAAACAGCCAGGCTTCCAGCCAGCCAGCCCACCAGCCAGCCAGCCTCCCAGCCAGTCTCCCAGCCTCCCAGCCTCCCAGCCTCCCAGCCTCCCAGCCTCCCAACCAGCCTCCCAGCCTCCCAGCCAGCCTGCCAGCCAGCCAGCCAGCCAGCTAGCCTCCCAGCCAGCCTCCCAGCCTCCCAGCCTCCCAGCGTCCCAGCCTCCCAGCCTCCCAGCCAGCCTCCCAGCCAGCCTCCCAGCTTCCCAGCCTCCCAGCCAGCCTCCATGCCAGCCTCCCAGCCACCCAGCCTCCCAGCCAGCCAGCAAGCCAGCCAGCCATCCAGCCTCCCAGGCAGCATCACAGCCAGGCTCCCATCCTCCCAGCTTCCCAGCCAGCCAGCCAACCAGCCAGCGAGCCAGCCAGCCTCACAGCCAGCCTCCCAGCCAGGCTCCCAGCCTCCCATCCTCCCATCCTCCCAGCCTCCCAGCCTCCCAGCCTCCCAGCCTCCCAGCCAGCCTCCCAGCCTCCAAGACTCCCAGCCTCCCAGCCTCCCAGCCAGCCTCCCATGCTCCCAGCCTCCCAGCCAGCCTCCCAGCCTCCCAGCCAGCCTCCCAGCCTCCCAGCCTCCAAGCCAGTGCCAGCCAGCGAGCCAGCCTGTTCCAGCCGGTTCCAGCCGGTTCCATCCGGTTCCAGCCAGTTCCAACCGGAAAAAACCGGTTCCAGCCGGTTCCAGCCGGTTTAAGCCGTTTCTAGCCGGTTCCAGCCTGTTCCAACCGGTTCCAGCCGGTTCCAGCCGGTTCCAGCTGGTACAAACCGGTTCCAGCCGGTTCCAGCCGGTTCAAAACGGTTTCAGCCGGTTCCAGCCGGTTCTAGCCGGTTCCAGCCGGTTCCAGCCGGTTCTAGCCGGTTCCAGCCGGTTCAAACCGGTTCCAGCCGGTTCCAGCCGGTTTAAACCGGTTCAAACCGGTTCCAGCCGGTTCCAGCCGGTTCCATCCGGTTCAAACCGGTTCCAGCCGGTTCCAGCCAGTTTAAACCGATTCAAACCGGTTCCAGCCGGTTCCAGCCGGTCAAACCGGTTTAAACAGGTTCCAACCGGTTCCAGCCGGTTCCAGCCGGTTCAAACCGGTTCCAGCCGGTTCCAGCCGGTTTAAACCGGTTCAAACCGGTTCCAGCCGGTTCCAGCCGGTTCCAGCCGGTTTAAACTTGTTCAAACCGGTTCCAGCCGGTTCCAGCCGGTTCCAACCGGTTCCAGCCGGTTTCAGGCGGTTACAGCCGGTACCAGCCGGTTCAAACCGGTTCCATCCGGTTCCAGCTTGGTCAAGCCGGTTCCAGCCGGTTCCAGCCGGTTCAAGCTAGCTCCAGCCGGTTCCAGCCGGTTCTAGCCTCTTCCAGCCGGTTTCAGGCGGTTACAGCCGGTTCCAGCCGGTTCAAACCGGTTCCAGCCGGATCCAGCCGGTTCAAACCGGTTTACTCTGGTTCAAACCGGTTCCAGCCGGTTCCAGCCGGTTCAAGCCGGTTCCAGCCGGTTCCAGCCGGTTGAAGCTAGCTCCAGCCTGTTCCAGCCGGTTCCAGCCGGTTTAAACCGGTTCAAACCGGTTCCAGCCGGTTCCAGCCGGTTCCAGCCGGTTCAAACCGGTTTAAACTGGTTCATACCGATTCCAGCCGGTTCCAGCCGGTTCCAGCCGATTTAAAACGGTTCAAACCGGTTCCAGCCTGTTCCAGCCGGTTCCAGCCGGTTCCAGCCGGTTTAAACCGGTTCAAACCGGTTCCAGCCGGTTCAAACCGGTTCAAACCGGTTCCAGCCGGTTCCAGCCGGTTCCAGCCGGTTCTAGCCGGTTCCAGCCGGTTCTAGCCGGTTCAAACCGGTTTAAACCGGTTCAAACCGGTTCCAGCCGGTTTCAGGCGGTTCAAACCGGTTCCAGCCGGTTCCAGCCAGTTCAAACCGCTTCCAGCCGGTTCTAGCCTGTTCCAGCCGGTTCCAGCCGGTTCTAGCCGGTTCCAGCCGGTTCTAGCCGGTTCCAGCCGGTTCCAGCCGGTTCAAGCTAGCTCCAGCCGGTTCCAGCCGGTTCTAGCCTGTTTAGACCGGTTCAAACCGGTTCCAGCCGGTTCAAACCGGTTTAAACCGGTTCAAACCGGTTCCAGCCGGTTCCAGCCGGTTCCAGCCGGTTCAAACCGGTTTAAACCGGTTCAAACCGGTTCCAGCCGGTTCCAGCCGGTTCCAGCCGGTTCAAACCGGTTCCAGCCGGTTCCAGCCGGTTTAAACCGGTTCAAACCGGTTCCAGCCGGTTCCAGTCGGTTCCAGCCGTTTCAAACCGGTTTAAACCGGTTCAAACCGGTTCCAGCCGGTTCCAGCCGGTTCAAACCGGTTCCAGCCGGTTCCAGCCGGTTTAAACCGGTTCAAACCGTTTCCAGCCGGTTCCAGCCGGTTCCAACCGGTTTAAACCGGTTCAAACCGGTTCCAGCCGGTTCCAGCCGGTTCAAACCGGTACCAGCCGGTTCCAGCCGGTTTAAACCGGTTCAAACCGGTTCCAGCCGGTTCCAGCCGGTTCCAGCCGGTTCCAGCCGGTTCAAACCGGTTCCAGCCGGTTCCAGCCGCTTCCAGCTGCTTCCAGTTTGTCCAGCCGGTCCAGCCAACCTGCCAGCCATCCTCTCAGCCAGCCTCCCAGCCAGACAGCCAGACTCCCAGGCAGTCATCCAGCCAGCCAGCCAGCCAGCCAGCCAGATTCCCAGCCAGCCAGCCAGCCAGGCAGCCCGCCAGCCAGCCAGCCTCCCAGCCAGCCTCCTAGCCAGCCAGCCAGCCTCCAGGCCAGCGAGCCTCCCAGCCAGCCAGCCTCCCATCCAGCCTGCCAGCCAGCCTCCCAGCAGCCTCCCAGCCAGCCTCCCAGCCTCCCAGCCTCCCAGCCTCCCAGGCTCCCAGCCTCCCAGCCAGCCTCCTAGACTCCTCGCCTCCCAGCCTCCCAGCCTCCCAGCCTTCCAGCCTCCAAGCCAGCCAGCCAGCCTCCCAAACAGCCAGCCTTCCAGCCAGCCAGCCCACCAGCCAGCCAGCCTCCCAGCCAGTCTCCCAGCCTCCCAAACTCCCAGCCTCCCATTCTCCCAGCCTCCCAGCCAGCCTCCCAGCCTCCCAGCCAGCCAGCCAGCCAGCCAGCGAGCCAGCCAGCCTCACAGCCAGCCTCCCAGCCAGGCTCCCAGCCTCCCATCCTAAGAGGCTCCCAGCCTCCCAGCCTCCCAGCCAGCCTCCCAGCCTCCAAGACTCCCAGCCTCCCAGCCAGCCTCCCATTCTCCCAGCCTCCCAGCCAGCCTCCCAGCCTCCCAGCCAGCCTCCCAGCCTCCCAGCCTCCCAGCCAGCCTGCCAGCCAGACTCCCAGGCAGTCATCCAGCCAGCCAGCCAGCCAGCCAGCCAGACTCCGAGCCAGCCAGCCAGCCTCCCAAACAGCCAGGCTTCCAGCCAGCCAGCCCACCAGCCAGCCAGCCTCCCAGCCAGTCTCCCAGCCTCCCAGCCTCCCAGCCTCCCAGCCTCCCAGCCTCCCAGCCTCCCAACCAGCCTCCCAGCCTCCCAGCCAGCCTGCCAGCCAGCCAGCCAGCCAGCTAGCCTCCCAGCCAGCCTCCCAGCCTCCCAGCCTCCCAGCGTCCCAGCCTCCCAGCCTCCAAGCCAGCCTCCCAGCCAGCCTCCCAGCTTCCCAGCCTCCCAGCCAGCCTCCATGCCAGCCTCCCAGCCACCCAGCCTCCCAGCCAGCCAGCAAGCCAGCCAGCCATCCAGCCTCCCAGGCAGCATCACAGCCAGGCTCCCATCCTCCCAGCTTCCCAGCCAGCCAGCCAACCAGCCAGCGAGCCAGCCAGACTCACAGCCAGCCTCCCAGCCAGGCTCCCAGCCTCCCATCCTCCCATCCTCCCATCCTCCCAGCCTCCCAGCCTCCCAGCCTCCCAGCCAGCCTCCCAGCCTCCAAGACTCCCAGCCTCCCAGCCTCCCAGCCAGCCTCCCATGCTCCCAGCCTCCCAGCCAGCCTCCCAGCCTCCCAGCCAGCCTCCCAGCCTCCCAGCCTCCAAGCCAGTGCCAGCCAGCGAGCCAGCCTGTTCCAGCCGGTTCCAGCCGGTTCCATCCGGTTCCAGCCAGTTCCAACCGGAAAAAACCGGTTCCAGCCGGTTCCAGCCGGTTTAAGCCGTTTCTAGCCGGTTCCAGCCTGTTCCAACCGGTTCCAGCCGGTTCCAGCCGGTTCCAGCTGGTACAAACCGGTTCCAGCCGGTTCCAGCCGGTTCAAAACGGTTTCAGCCGGTTCCAGCCGGTTCTAGCCGGTTCCAGCCGCTTCCAGCCGGTTCTAGCCGGTTCCAGCCGGTTCAAACCGGTTCCAGCCGGTTCTAGCCTGTTCCAGCCGGTTTCAGGCGGTTACAGCCGGTTCCAGCCGGTTCAAACCGGTTCCAGCCGGTTCCAGCCGGTTCAAACCGGTTTAAACCGGTTCAAACCGGTTCCAGCCCGTTCCAGCCGGTTCTAGCCTGTTCCAGCCGGCTTCAGTCGGTTACAGCCGGTTAGAGCCGGTTCAAACGGGTTCCAGCTGGTTCCAGCCGGTTCCAACCGGTTTAAACCGGTTCAAACCGGTTCCAGCCGGTTCCAGCCGGTTTAAACCGGTTCAAACCGGTTCCAGCCGGTTCCAGCCGGTTCCATCCGGTTCAAACCGGTTCCAGCCGGTTCCAGCCAGTTTAAACCGATTCAAACCGGTTCCAGACGGTTCCAGCCGGTTCAAACCGGTTTAAACAGGTTCCAACCGGTTCCAGCCGGTTCCAGCCGGTTCAAACCGGTTCCAGCCGGTTCCAGCCGGTTTAAACCGGTTCAAACCGGTTCCAGCCGGTTCCAGCCGGTTCCAGCCGGTTTAAACTTGTTCAAACCGGTTCCAGCCGGTTCCAGCCGGTTCCAACCGGTTCCAGCCGGTTTCAGGCGGTTACAGCCGGTACCAGCCGGTTCAAACCGGTTCCATCCGGTTCCAGCTTGGTCAAGCCGGTTCCAGCCGGTTCCAGCCGGTTCAAGCTAGCTCCAGCCGGTTCCAGCCGGTTCTAGCCTCTTCCAGCCGGTTTCAGGCGGTTACAGCCGGTTCCAGCCGGTTCAAACCGGTTCCAGCCGGATCCAGCCGGTTCAAACCGGTTTACTCTGGTTCAAACCGGTTCCAGCCGGTTCCAGCCGGTTCAAGCCGGTTCCAGCCGGTTCCAGCCGGTTGAAGCTAGCTCCAGCCTGTTCCAGCCGGTTCCAGCCGGTTTAAACCGGTTCAAACCGGTTCCAGCCGGTTCCAGCCGGTTTCACCCGGTTCAAACCGGTTTAAACTGGTTCATACCGATTCCAGCCGGTTCCAGCCGGTTCCAGCCGATTTAAAACGGTTCAAACCGGTTCCAGCCTGTTCCAGCCGGTTCCAGCCGGTTCCAGCCGGTTTAAACCGGTTCAAACCGGTTCAAACCGGTTCCAGCCGGTTTCAGCCGGTTCAAACCGGTTCCAGCCGGTTCCAGCCGGTTCAAACCGCTTCCAGCCGGTTCTAGCCTGTTCCAGCCGGTTCCAGCCGGTTCCAGCCGGTTCCAGCCGGTTCTAGCCGGTTCAAACCGGTTTAAACCGGTTCAAACCGGTTCCAGCCGGTTTCAGGCGGTTCAAACCGGTTCCAGCCGGTTCCAGCCGGTTCAAACCGCTTCCAGCCGGTTCTAGCCTGTTCCAGCCGGTTCCAGCCGGTTCTAGCCGGTTCCAGCCGGTTCTAGCCGGTTCCAGCCGGTTCCAGCCGGTTCAAGCTAGCTCCAGCCGGTTCCAGCCGGTTCTAGCCTGTTTAGACCGGTTCAAACCGGTTCCAGCCGGTTCAAACCGGTTTAAACCGGTTCAAACCGGTTCCAGCCGGTTCCAGCCGGTTCCAGCCGGTTCAAACCGGTTTAAACCGGTTTAAACCGGTTCAAACCGGTTCCAGCCGGTTCCAGCCGGTTCCAGCCGGTTCAAACCGGTTCCAGCCGGTTCCAGCCGGTTTAAACCGGTTCAAACCGGTTCCAGCCGGTTCCAGTCGGTTCCAGCCGTTTCAAACCGGTTTAAACCGGTTCAAACCGGTTCCAGCCGGTTCCAGCCGGTTCAAACCGGTTCCAGCCGGTTCCAGCCGGTTTAAACCGGTTCAAACCGTTTCCAGCCGGTTCCAGCCGGTTCCAACCGGTTTAAACCGGTTCAAACCGGTTCCAGCCGGTTCCAGCCGGTTCAAACCGGTACCAGCCGGTTCCAGCCGGTTTAAACCGGTTCAAACCGGTTCCAGCCGGTTCCAGCCGGTTCCAGCCGGTTCCAGCCGGTTCAAACCGGTTCCAGCCGGTTCCAGCCGCTTCCAGCTGCTTCCAGTTTGTCCAGCCGGTCCAGCCAACCTGCCAGCCATCCTCTCAGCCAGCCTCCCAGCCAGACAGCCAGACTCCCAGGCAGTCATCCAGCCAGCCAGCCAGCCAGCCAGCCAGATTCCCAGCCAGCCAGCCAGCCAGGCAGCCCGCCAGCCAGCCAGCCTCCCAGCCAGCCTCCTAGCCAGCCAGCCAGCCTCCAGGCCAGCGAGCCTCCCAGCCAGCCAGCCTCCCATCCAGCCTGCCAGCCAGCCTCCCAGCAGCCTCCCAGCCAGCCTCCCAGCCTCCCAGCCTCCCAGCCTCCCAGGCTCCCAGCCTCCCAGCCAGCCTCCTAGACTCCTCGCCTCCCAGCCTCCCAGCCTCCCAGCCTTCCAGCCTCCAAGCCAGCCAGCCAGCCTCCCAAACAGCCAGCCTTCCAGCCAGCCAGCCCACCAGCCAGCCAGCCTCCCAGCCAGTCTCCCAGCCTCCCATCCTCCCAGCCTCCCATCCTCCCAGCCTCCCAACCAGCCTCCCAGCCTCCCAGCCTCCCAGCGTCCCAGCCTCTAAGCCTCCCAGCCAGCCTCCCAGCCAGCCTCCCAGCCTCCCAGCCTCCCATCCAGCCTCCATGCCAGCCTCCCAGCCACCCAGCCTCCCAGCCAGCCAGCAAGCCAGCCAGCCAGCCAGCCAGCCTCCCAGGCAGCATCACAGCCAGTCTCCCATCCTCCCAGCCTCCCAGCCAGCCAGCCAACCAGCCAGCGAGCCAGCCAGCCTCACAGCCAGCCTCCCAGCCAGGCTCCCAGCCTCCCATCCTAAGAGGCTCCCAGCCTCCCAGCCTCCCAGCCAGCCTCCCAGCCTCCAAGACTCCCAGCCTCCCAGCCAGCCTCCCATTCTCCCAGCCTCCCAGCCAGCCTCCCAGCCTCCCAGCCAGCCTCCCAGCCTCCCAGCCTCCCAGCCAGCCTGCCAGCCAGACTCCCAGGCAGTCATCCAGCCAGCCAGCCAGCCAGCCAGCCAGACTCCGAGCCAGCCAGCCAGCCTCCCAAACAGCCAGGCTTCCAGCCAGCCAGCCCACCAGCCAGCCAGCCTCCCAGCCAGTCTCCCAGCCTCCAAGCCTCCCAGCCTCCCAGCCTCCCAGCCTCCCAGCCTCCCAACCAGCCTCCCAGCCTCCCAGCCAGCCTGCCAGCCAGCCAGCCAGCCAGCTAGCCTCCCAGCCAGCCTCCCAGCCTCCCAGCCTCCCAGCGTCCCAGCCTCCCAGCCTCCCAGCCAGCCTCCCAGCCAGCCTCCCAGCTTCCCAGCCTCCCAGCCAGCCTCCATGCCAGCCTCCCAGCCACCCAGCCTCCCAGCCAGCCAGCAAGCCAGCCAGCCATCCAGCCTCCCAGGCAGCATCACAGCCAGGCTCCCATCCTCCCAGCTTCCCAGCCAGCCAGCCAACCAGCCAGCGAGCCAGCCAGCCTCACAGCCAGCCTCCCAGCCAGGCTCCCAGCCTCCCATCCTCCCATCCTCCCAGCCTCCCAGCCTCCCAGCCTCCCAGCCTCCCAGCCAGCCTCCCAGCCTCCAAGACTCCCAGCCTCCCAGCCTCCCAGCCAGCCTCCCATGCTCCCAGCCTCCCAGCCAGCCTCCCAGCCTCCCAGCCAGCCTCCCAGCCTCCCAGCCTCCAAGCCAGTGCCAGCCAGCGAGCCAGCCTGTTCCAGCCGGTTCCAGCCGGTTCCAGCCGGTTCCAGCCAGTTCCAACCGGAAAAAACCGGTTCCAGCCGGTTCCAGCCGGTTTAAGCCGTTTCTAGCCGGTTCCAGCCTGTTCCAACCGGTTCCAGCCGGTTCCAGCCGGTTCCAGCTGGTACAAACCGGTTCCAGCCGGTTCCAGCCGGTTCAAACCGGTTTCAGCCGGTTCCAGCCGGTTCTAGCCGGTTCCAGCCGGTTCCAGCCGGTTCTAGCCGGTTCCAGCCGGTTCAAACCGGTTCCTGCCGGAAAAAACCGGTTCCAGCCGGTTCCAGCCGGAAAAAACCAGTTTCAGCCGGTTCCAGGCGGTTCCAGCCGGTTCAAACCGGTTCCAACCGGTTCCAGACGGTTCCAGCCGGAAAAAACCGGTTCCAGCCGTTTCCAGCCGGTTCCAGCCGGAAAAACCGATTCCAGCCGGAAAAAAACGGTTCAGCCGGTTCAAGCCGGTTCCAGCCGGTTCCAGCCGGTTCCAGCCGGTTCCAGCCGGAAAAAACCGGTTCCAGCCGGTTCCAGCCGGTTCCAGCCGGAAAAAACCGGTTCCAGCCGTTTCCAGCCGGTTCCAGCCGGTTCTAGCGGGTTCCAGCCGGTTCAAGCCGGTTCCAGCCTGTTCCAACCATTTCCAGCCTGTTCCAGCCGGTTCCAGCCGGTTCCAGCCGGTTCCAGCCGGTTCTAGCCGGTTCCAGCCGGTTCAAACCGGTTCCAGCCGGTTCCAGCCGGAAAAAAACGGTTCCAGCCGGTTCAAACCGGTTCCAGCCGGTTCCAGCCGGTTCAAACCGGTTCCAGCCGTTTCCAGCCGGTTCCAGCCGGAAAAAACCGGTTCCAGCCGGTTCCAGCTGGTTCCAGCCGGTTCTAGACGGTTCAAGCTAGTTCCAGCCGGTTCCAGCCTGTTCCAGCCGGTTCCAGCCGGTTCCAGCCCGTTCAAGCTAGTTCCAGCCGGTTCCAGCCGGTTCTAGCCTGTTCCAGCCGGTTCCAGCCGGTTCAAGCTAGTTCCAGGCGGTTTCAGGCGGTTCCAGCCGGTTCCAGGCGGTTCCAGCCGGTTCCAGCCGGTTCCAACCGGTTCCAGCCGGTTCCAGACGGTTCAAACCGGTTCCAGCCGGTTCCAGCCGGAAAAAACCGGTTCCAGCCGGTTCCAGCTGGTTCCAGCCGGTTCCAGCCGGTTCTAGCCTGTTCCATCCGGTTCCAGCCGGTTCCAGCCGGTTTAAACCGGTTCATACCGGTTCCAGCCGGGTCAAGCCGGTTCCAGCCGCTTCCAGCCGCTTCCAGCCGCTTCCAGGTGGTCCAGCCGGTCCAGCCAACCAGCCAGCCATCCTCTCAGCCAGCCTCCCAGCCTCCCAGCCTCCCAGCCTCCCAGCCTCCCAGCCTCCCAGCCAGTGCCAGCCAGCGAGCCAGCCTGTTCCAGCCGGTTCCAGCCGGTTCCATCCGGTTCCAGCCGATTCTAGCCGGTTCGAGCCGGTACCAGCCGGTTCTAGCCGGTTCCAGCCAGTTCCAGCCGGAAAAAAACGGTTCCAGCCGGTTTCAGGCGGTTACAGCTGGTACCAGCCAGTTCAAAACGTTTCCAGCCGGTTCCAGCTGGGTCAGGCCGGTTCCAGCCGGTTCCAGCCGGTTCAAGCTAGCTCCAGCCGGTTCCAGCCGGTTCTAGCCTGTTCCAGCCGGTTTCAGGCGGTTACAGCCGGTTCCAGCCGGTTCAAACCGGTTGCAGCCGGTTCCAGCCGGTTCAAACCGGTTTAAACCGGTTCAAACCGGTTCCAGCCCGTTCCAGCCGGTTCTAGCCTGTTCCAGCCGGCTTCAGTCGGTTACAGCCGGTTAGAGCCGGTTCAAACGGGTTCCAGCCGGTTCCAGCCGGTTCCAACCGGTTTAAACCGGTTCAAACCGGTTCCAGCCGGTTCCAGCCGGTTTAAACCGGTTCAAACCGGTTCCAGCCGGTTCCAGCCGGTTCCATCCGGTTCAAACCGGTTCCAGTCGGTTCCAGCCAGTTTAAACCGATTCAAACCGGTTCCAGCCGGTTCCAGCCGGTTCAAACCGGTTTAAACAGGTTCAAACCGGTTCCAGCCGGTTCCAGCCGGTTCAAACCGGTTCCAGCCGGTTCCAGCCGGTTTAAACCGGTTCAAACCGGTTCCAGCCGGTTCCAGCCGGTTCCAGCCGGTTTAAACCGGTTCAAACCGGTTCCAGCCGGTTCCAGCCGGTTCCAACCGGTTCCAGCCGGTTTAAACCGGTTCCAGCCGGTTTCAGGCGGTTACAGCCGGTACCAGCCGGTTCAAACCGGTTCCATCCGGTTCCAGCTTGGTCAAGCCGGTTCCAGCCGGTTCCAGCCGGTTCAAGCTAGCTCCAGCCGGTTCCAGGCGGTTCTAGCCTCTTCCAGCCGGTTTCAGGCGGTTACAGCCGGTTCCAGCCGGTTCAAACCGGTTCCAGCCGGATCCAGCCGGTTCAAACCGGTTTACTCTGGTTCAAACCGGTTCCTGCCGGTTCCAGCCGGTTCTAGCCGGTTCCAGCCGGTTCCAGCCGGTTCAAACCGGTTTAAACTGGTTCAAACCGGTTCCAGCCGGTTCCAGCCGGTTCAAACCGGTTCAAACCGGTGCCAGCCGGTTCCAGCCGGTTTAAACCGGTTCAAACCGGTTCCAGCCGGTTCCAGCCGGTTCAAACCGGTTTAAACTGGTTCATACCGTTTCCAGCCGGTTCCAGCCGGTTCCAGCCGGTTTAAAACGGTTCAAACCGGTTCCAGCCTGTTCCAGCCGGTTCCAGCCGGTTGCAGCCGGTTTAAACCGGTTCAAACCGGTTCCAGCCGGTTCAAACCGGTTTAAACCGGTTCCAACCGGTTCCAGCCGGTTTCAGCCGGTTCAAACCGGTTCCAGCCGGTTCCAGCCGGTTCAAAACGCTTCCAGCCGGTTCTAGCCTGTTCCAGCCGGTTCCAGCCGGTTCCAGCCGGTTCCAGCCGGTTCTAGCCGGTTCCAGCCGGTTCTAGCCGGTTCAAACCGGTTTAAACCGGTTCCAGCCGGTTCCAGCCGGTTCCAGCCGTTTCAAACCGGTTTAAACCGGTTCAAACCGGTTCCAGCAGGTTCCAGCCGGTTCAAACCGCTTCCAGCCGGTTCTAGACTGTTCCAGCCGGTTCCAGCCGGTTCCAGCCGGTTCCAGCCGTTTCAAACCGGTTTAAACCGGTACAAACCGCTTCCAGCCGGTTCTAGCCTGTTCCAGCCGGTTCTAGCCGGTTCCAGGCGGTTCCAGCCGGTTCCAGCCGGTTCCAGCCGGTTCAAACCGCTTCCAGCCGGTTCTAGCCTGTTCCTGCCTGTTCCAGCCGGTTCTAGCCGGTTCCAGCCGGTTCTAGCCGGTTCCATCCGGTTCCAGCCGGTTCAAGCTAGCTCCAGCGGGTTCCAGCCGGTTCTAGCCTGTTTAGACCGGTTCAAACCGGTTCCAGCCGTTTCAAACCGGTTTAAACCGGTTCAAACCGGTTCCAGCCGGTTCCAGCCGGTTCAAACCGGTTCCAGCCGGTTCCAGCCGGTTCAAACCGGTTCCAGCCGGTTCCAGCCGGTTCCAGCCGGTTTAAACCGGTTCAAACCGGTTCCAGCCGGTTCCAGCCGGTTCCAGCCGGTTGAAACCGGTTCCAGCCGGTTCCAGCCGGTTTAAACCGGTTCAAACCGTTTCCAGCCGGTTCCAGCCGGTTCCAACCGGTTTAAACCGGTTCAAACCGGTTCCAGCCGGTTCCAGCCGGTTCAAACCGGTACCAGCCGGTTCCAGCCGGTTTAAACCGGTTCAAACCGGTTCCAGCCGGTTCCAGCCGGTTCCAGCCGGTTCCAGCCGGTTCAAACCGGTTCCAGCCGGTTCCAGCCGCTTCCAGCCGCTTCCAGCTGCTTCCAGGTTGTCCAGCCGGTCCAGCCAACCTGCCAGCCATCCTCTCAGCCAGCCTCCCAGCCAGACAGCCAGACTCCCAGGCAGTCATCCAGCCAGCCAGCCAGCCAGCCAGCCAGATTCCCAGCCAGCCAGCCAGCCAGGCAGCCCGCCAGCCAGCCAGCCTCCCAGCCAGCCTCCTAGCCAGCCAGCCAGCCTCCAGGCCAGCGAGCCTCCCAGCCAGCCAGCCTCCCATCCAGCCTGCCAGCCAGCCTCCCAGCAGCCTCCCAGCCAGCCTCCCAGCCTCCCAGCCTCCCAGCCTCCCAGGCTCCCAGCCTCCCAGCCAGCCTCCTAGACTCCTCGCCTCCCAGCCTCCCAGCCTCCCAGCCTTCCAGCCTCCAAGCCAGCCAGCCAGCCTCCCAAACAGCCAGCCTTCCAGGCAGCCAGCCCACCAGCCAGCCAGCCTCCCAGCCAGTCTCCCAGCCTCCCATCCTCCCAGCCTCCCATCCTCCCAGCCTCCCAACCAGCCTCCCAGCCTCCCAGCCTCCCAGCCTCCCAGCCTCCCAGCCTCCCAACCAGCCTCCCAGCCTCCCAGCCAGCCTGCCAGCCAGCCAGCCAGCCAGCTAGCCTCCCAGCCAGCCTCCCAGCCTCCCAGCCTCCCAGCGTCCCAGCCTCCCAGCCTCCCAGCCAGCCTCCCAGCCAGCCTCCCAGCTTCCCAGCCTCCCAGCCAGCCTCCATGCCAGCCTCCCAGCCACCCAGCCTCCCAGCCAGCCAGCAAGCCAGCCAGCCATCCAGCCTCCCAGGCAGCATCACAGCCAGGCTCCCATCCTCCCAGCTTCCCAGCCAGCCAGCCAACCAGCCAGCGAGCCAGCCAGCCTCACAGCCAGCCTCCCAGCCAGGCTCCCAGCCTCCCATCCTCCCATCCTCCCAGCCTCCCAGCCTCCCAGCCTCCCAGCCTCCCAGCCAGCCTCCCAGCCTCCAAGACTCCCAGCCTCCCAGCCTCCCAGCCAGCCTCCCATGCTCCCAGCCTCCCAGCCAGCCTCCCAGCCTCCCAGCCAGCCTCCCAGCCTCCCAGCCTCCAAGCCAGTGCCAGCCAGCGAGCCAGCCTGTTCCAGCCGGTTCCAGCCGGTTCCATCCGGTTCCAGCCAGTTCCAACCGGAAAAAACCGGTTCCAGCCGGTTCCAGCCGGTTTAAGCCGTTTCTAGCCGGTTCCAGCCTGTTCCAACCGGTTCCAGCCGGTTCCAGCCGGTTCCAGCTGGTACAAACCGGTTCCAGCCGGTTCCAGCCGGTTCAAACCGGTTTCAGCCAGTTCCAGCCGGTTCTAGCCGGTTCCAGCCGGTTCCAGCCGGTTCTAGCCGGTTCCAGCCGGTTCAAACCGGTTCCAGCCGGTTCTAGCCTATTCCAGCCGGTTTCAGGCGGTTACAGCCGGTTCCAGCCGGTTCAAACCGGTTCCAGCCGGTTCCAGCCGGTTCAAACCGGTTTAAACCGGTTCAAACCGGTTCCAGCCCGTTCCAGCCGGTTCTAGCCTGTTCCAGCCGGCTTCAGTCGGTTACAGCCGGTTAGAGCCGGTTCAAACGGGTTCCAGCCGGTTCCAGCCGGTTCCAACCGGTTTAAACCGGTTCAAACCGGTTCCAGCCGGTTCCAGCCGGTTTAAACCGGTTCAAACCGGTTCCAGCCGGTTCCAGCCGGTTCCATCCGGTTCAAACCGGTTCCAGCCGGTTCCAGCCAGTTTAAACCGATTCAAACCGGTTCCAGCCGGTTCCAGCCGGTTCAAACCGGTTTAAACAGGTTCAAACCGGTTCCAGCCGGTTCCAGCCGGTTCAAACCGGTTCCAGCCGGTTCCAGCCGGTTTAAACCGGTTCAAACCGGTTCCAGCCGGTTCCAGCCGGTTCCAGCCGGTTTAAACTTGTTCAAACCGGTTCCAGCCGGTTCCAGCCGGTTCAAACCGGTTCCAGCCGGTTTAAACCGGTTCCAGCCGGTTTCAGGCGGTTACAGCCGGTACCAGCCGGTTCAAACCGGTTCCATCCGGTTCCAGCTTGGTCAAGCCGGTTCCAGCCGGTTCCAGCCGGTTCAAGCTAGCTCCAGCCGGTTCCAGCCGGTTCTAGCCTCTTCCAGCCGGTTTCAGGCGGTTACAGCCGGTTCCAGCCGGTTCAAACCGGTTCCAGCCGGATCCAGCCGGTTCAAACCGGTTTAAACCGGTTCAAAGCGGTTCCAGCCGGTTCCAGCCGGTTCAAGCCGGTTCCAGCCGGTTCCAGCCGGTTGAAGCTAGCTCCAGCCTGTTCCAGCCGGTTCCAGCCGGTTTAAACCGGTTCAAACCGGTTCCAGCCGGTTCCAGCCGGTTCCAGCCGGTTCAAACCGGTTTAAACTGGTTCATACCGATTCCAGCCGGTTCCAGCCGGTTCCAGCCGGTTTAAAACGGTTCAAACCGGTTCCAGCCTGTTCCAGCCGGTTCCAGCCGGTTCCAGCTGGTTTAAACCGGTTCAAACCGGTTCCAGCCGGTTCAAACCGGTTTAAACCGGTTCAAACCGGTTCCAGCCGGTTTCAGCCGGTTCAAACCGGTTCCAGCCGGTTCCAGCCGGTTCAAACCGCTTCCAGCCGGTTCTAGCCTGTTCCAGCCGGTTCCAGCCGGTTCCAGCCGGTTCCAGCCGGTTCTAGCCGGTTCCAGCCGGTTCTAGCCGGTTCAAACCGGTTTAAACCGGTTCCAGCCGGTTTCAGGCGGTTCAAACCGGTTCCAGCCGGTTCCAGCCGGTTCAAAACGCTTCCAGCCGGTTCTAGCCTGTTCCAGCCGGTTCCAGCCGGTTCTAGCCGGTTCCAGCCGGTTCCAGCCGGTTCAAGCTAGCTCCAGCCGGTTCCAGCCGGTTCTAGCCTGTTTAGACCGGTTCAAACCGGTTCCAGCCGGTTCAAACCGGTTCCAGCCGGTTCCAGCCGGTTCAAACCGGTTTAAACAGGTTCAAACCGGTTCCAGCCGGTTCCAGCCGGTTCAAAGCGGTTCCAGCCGGTTCCAGCCGGTTTAAACCGGTTCAAACCGGTTCCAGCCGGTTCCAGCCGGTTCCAGCCGGTTTAAACTTGTTCAAACCGGTTCCAGCCGGTTCCAGCCGGTTCCAACCGGTTCCAGCCGGTTTAAACCGGTTCCAGCCGGTTTCAGGCGGTTACAGCCGGTACCAGCCGGTTCAAACCGGTTCCATCCGGTTCCAGCTTGGTCAAGCCGGTTCCAGCCGGTTCCAGCCGGTTCAAGCTAGCTCCAGCCGGTTCCAGCCGGTTCTAGCCTCTTCCAGCCGGTTTCAGGCGGTTACAGCCGGTTCCAGCCGGTTCAAACCGGTTCCAGCCGGATCCAGCCGGTTCAAACCGGTTTACTCTGGTTCATACCGGTTCCAGCCGGTTCCAGCCGGTTCAAGCCGGTTCCAGCCGGTTCCAGCCGGTTGAAGCTAGCTCCAGCCTGTTCCAGCCGGTTCCAGCCGGTTTAAACCGGTTCAAACCGGTTCCAGCCGGTTCCAGCCGGTTCCAGCCGGTTCAAACCGGTTTAAACTGGTTCATACCGATTCCAGCCGGTTCCAGCCGGTTCCAGCCGGTTTAAAACGGTTCAAACCGGTTCCAGCCTGTTCCAGCCGGTTCCAGCCGGTTCCAGCTGTTTTAAACCGGTTCAAACCGGTTCCAGCCGGTTCAAACCGGTTTAAACCGGTTCAAACCGGTTCCAGCCGGTTTCAGCCGGTTCAAACCGGTTCCAGCCGGTTCCAGCCGGTTCAAACCGCTTCCAGCCGGTTCTAGCCTGTTCCAGCCGGTTCCAGCCGGTTCCAGCCGGTTCCAGCCGGTTCTAGCCGGTTCCAGCCGGTTCTAGCCGGTTCAAACCGGTTTAAACCGGTTCCAGCCGGTTTCAGGCGGTTCAAACCGGTTCCAGCCGGTTCCAGCCGGTTCAAACCGCTTCCAGCCGGTTCTAGCCTGTTCCAGCCGGTTCCAGCCGGTTCTAGACGGTTCCAGCCGGTTCTAGCCGGTTCCAGCCGGTTCCAGCCGGTTCAAGCTAGCTCCAGCCGGTTCCAGCCGGTTCTAGCCTGTTTAGACCGGTTCAAACCGGTTCCAGCCGGTTCAAACCGGTTTAAACCGGTTCCATCCGGTTCCAGCCGGTTCCAGCCGGTTCAAACCGGTTCCAGCCGGTTCCAGCCGGTTTAAACCGGTTCAAACCGGTTCCAGCCGGTTCCAGCCGGTTCCAGCCGTTTCAAACCGGTTTAAACCGGTTCAAACCGGTTCCAGCCGGTTCCAGCCGGTTCAAACCGGTTCCAGCCGGTTCCAGCCGGTTTAAACCAGTTCAAACCATTTCCAGCCGGTTCCAGCCGGTTCCAACCGGTTTAAACCGGTTCAAACCGGTTCCAGCCGGTTCCAGCCGGTTCAAACCGGTACCAGCCGGTTCCAGCCGGTTTAAACCGGTTCAAACCGGTTCCAGCCGGTTCCAGCCGGTTCCAGCCGGTTCCAGCCGGTTCAAACCGGTTCCAGCCGGTTCCAGCCGCTTCTAGCCGCTTCCAGCTGCTTCCAGTTTGTCCAGCCGGTCCAGCCAACCTGCCAGCCATCCTCTCAGCCAGCCTCCCAGCCAGACAGCCAGACTCCCAGGCAGTCATCCAGCCAGCCAGCCAGCCAGCCAGCCAGATTCCCAGCCAGCCAGCCAGCCAGGCAGCCCGCCAGCCAGCCAGCCTCCCAGCCAGCCTCCTAGCCAGCCAGCCAGCCTCCAGGCCAGCGAGCCTCCCAGCCAGCCAGCCTCCCATCCAGCCTGCCAGCCAGCCTCCCAGCAGCCTCCCAGCCAGCCTCCCAGCCTCCCAGCCTCCCAGCCTCCCAGCCTCCCAGGCTCCCAGCCTCCCAGCCAGCCTCCTAGACTCCTCGCCTCCCAGCCTCCCAGCCTCCCAGCCTTCCAGCCTCCAAGCCAGCCAGCCAGCCTCCCAAACAGCCAGCCTTCCAGCCAGCCAGCCCACCAGCCAGCCAGCCTCCCAGCCAGTCTCCCAGCCTCCCATCCTCCCAGCCTCCCATCCTCCCAGCCTCCCAACCAGCCTCCCAGCCTCCCAGCCTCCCAGCGTCCCAGCCTCTAAGCCTCCCAGCCAGCCTCCCAGCCAGCCTCCCAGCCTCCCAGCCTCCCATCCAGCCTCCATGCCAGCCTCCCAGCCACCCAGCCTCCCAGCCAGCCAGCAAGCCAGCCAGCCAGCCAGCCAGCCTCCCAGGCAGCATCACAGCCAGTCTCCCATCCTCCCAGCCTCCCAGCCAGCCAGCCAACCAGCCAGCGAGCCAGCCAGCCTCACAGCCAGCCTCCCAGCCAGGCTCCCAGCCTCCCATCCTAAGAGGCTCCCAGCCTCCCAGCCTCCCAGCCAGCCTCCCAGCCTCCAAGACTCCCAGCCTCCCAGCCAGCCTCCCATTCTCCCAGCCTCCCAGCCAGCCTCCCAGCCTCCCAGCCAGCCTCCCAGCCTCCCAGCCTCCCAGCCAGCCTGCCAGCCAGACTCCCAGGCAGTCATCCAGCCAGCCAGCCAGCCAGCCAGCCAGACTCCGAGCCAGCCAGCCAGCCTCCCAAACAGCCAGGCTTCCAGCCAGCCAGCCCACCAGCCAGCCAGCCTCCCAGCCAGTCTCCCAGCCTCCCAGCCTCCCAGCCTCCCAGCCTCCCAGCCTCCCAACCAGCCTCCCAGCCTCCCAGCCAGCCTGCCAGCCAGCCAGCCAGCCAGCTAGCCTCCCAGCCAGCCTCCCAGCCTCCCAGCCTCCCAGCGTCCCAGCCTCCCAGCCTCCCAGCCAGCCTCCCAGCCAGCCTCCCAGCTTCCCAGCCTCCCAGCCAGCCTCCATGCCAGCCTCCCAGCCACCCAGCCTCCCAGCCAGCCAGCAAGCCAGCCAGCCATCCAGCCTCCCAGGCAGCATCACAGCCAGGCTCCCATCCTCCCAGCTTCCCAGCCAGCCAGCCAACCAGCCAGCGAGCCAGCCAGCCTCACAGCCAGCCTCCCAGCCAGGCTCCCAGCCTCCCATCCTCCCATCCTCCCAGCCTCCCAGCCTCCCAGCCTCCCAGCCTCCCAGCCAGCCTCCCAGCCTCCAAGACTCCCAGCCTCCCAGCCTCCCAGCCAGCCTCCCATGCTCCCAGCCTCCCAGCCAGCCTCCCAGCCTCCCAGCCAGCCTCCCAGCCTCCCAGCCTCCAAGCCAGTGCCAGCCAGCGAGCCAGCCTGTTCCAGCCGGTTCCAGCCGGTTCCATCCGGTTCCAGCCAGTTCCAACCGGAAAAAACCGGTTCCAGCCGGTTCCAGCCGGTTTAAGCCGTTTCTAGCCGGTTCCAGCCTGTTCCAACCGGTTCCAGCCGGTTCCAGCCGGTTCCAGCTGGTACAAACCGGTTCCAGCCGGTTCCAGCCGGTTCAAAACGGTTTCAGCCGGTTCCAGCCGGTTCTAGCCGGTTCCAGCCGGTTCCAGCCGGTTCTAGCCGGTTCCAGCCGGTTCAAACCGGTTCCAGCCGGTTCTAGCCTGTTCCAGCCGGTTCCAGCCGGTTCCAGCCGGTTCCATCCGGTTCAAACCGGTTCCAGCCGGTTCCAGCCAGTTTAAACCGATTCAAACCGGTTCCAGCCGGTTCCAGCCGGTTCAAACCGGTTTAAACAGGTTCAAACCGTTTCCAGCCGGTTCCAGCCGGTTCAAACCGGTTCCAGCCGGTTCCAGCCGGTTTAAACCGGTTTAAACCGGTTCCAGCCGGTTCCAGCCGGTTCCAGCCGGTTTAAACTTGTTCAAACCGGTTCCAGCCGGTTCCAGCCGGTTCCAACCGGTTCCAGCCGGTTTAAACCGGTTCCAGCCGGTTTCAGGCGGTTACAGCCGGTACCAGCCGGTTCAAACCGGTTCCATCCGGTTCCAGCTTGGTCAAGCCGGTTCCAGCCGGTTCCAGCCGGTTCAAGCTAGCTCCAGCCGGTTCCAGCCGGTTCTAGCCTCTTCCAGCCGGTTTCAGGCGGTTACAGCCGGTTCCAGCCGGTTCAAACCGGTTCCAGCCGGATCCAGCCGGTTCAAACCGGTTTACTCTGGTTCAAACCGGTTCCAGCCGGTTCCAGCCGGTTCAAGCCGGTTCCAGCCGGTTCCAGCCGGTTGAAGCTAGCTCCAGCCTGTTCCAGCCGGTTCCAGCCGGTTTAAACCGGTTCAAACCGGTTCCAGCCGGTTCCAGCCGGTTCCAGCCGGTTCAAACCGGTTTAAACTGGTTCATACCGATTCCAGCCGGTTCCAGCCGGTTCCAGCCGGTTTAAAACGGTTCAAACCGGTTCCAGCCTGTTCCAGCCGGTTCCAGCCGGTTCCAGCTGGTTTAAACCGGTTCAAACCGGTTCCAGCCGGTTCAAACCGGTTTAAACCGGTTCCAACCGGTTCCAGCCGGTTTCAGCCGGTTCAAACCGGTTCCAGCCGGTTCCAGCCGGTTCAAACCGCTTCCAGCCGGTTCTAGCCTGTTCCAGCCGGTTCCAGCCGGTTCTAGCCGGTTCCAGCCGGTTCTAGCCGGTTCAAACCGGTTTAAACCGGTTCAAACCGGTTCCAGCCGGTTTCAGGCGGTTCAAACCGGTTCCAGCCGGTTCCAGCCGGTTCAAACCGCTTCCAGCCGGTTCTAGCCTGTTCCAGCCGGTTCCAGCCGGTTCTAGCCGGTTCCAGCCGGTTCTAGCCGGTTCCTGCCGGTTCCAGCCGGTTCAAGCTAGCTCCAGCCGGTTCCAGCCGGTTCTAGCCTGTTTAGACCGGTTCAAACCGGTTCCAGCCGGTTCAAACAGGTTTAAACCGGTTCAAACCGGTTCCAGCCGGTTCCAGCCGGTTCCAGCCGGTTCAAACCGGTTTAAACCGGTTCAAACCGGTTCCATCCGGTTCCAGCCGGTTCCAGCCGTTTCAAACCGGTTCCAGCCGGTTCCAGCCGGTTTAAACCGGTTCAAACCGGTTCCAGCCGGTTCCAGCCGGTTCCAGCCGTTTCAAACCGGTTTAAACCGGTTCAAACCCGTTCCAGCCGGTTCCAGCCGGTTCAAACCGGTACCAGCCGGTTCCAGCCGGTTTAAACCGGTTCAAACCGGTTCCAGCCGGTTCCAGCCGGTTCCAGCCGGTTCCAGCCGGTTCAAACCGGTTCCAGCCGGTTCCAGCCGATTCCAGCCGCTTCCAGCTGCTTCCAGTTTGTCCAGCCGGGCCAGCCAACCTGCCAGCCATCCTCTCAGCCAGCCTCCCAGCCAGACAGCCAGACTCCCAGGCAGTCATCCAGCCAGCCAGCCAGCCAGCCAGCCAGATTCCCAGCCAGCCAGCCAGCCAGGCAGCCCGCCAGCCAGCCAGCCTCCCAGCCAGCCTCCTAGCCAGCCAGCCAGCCTCCAGGCCAGCGAGCCTCCCAGCCAGCCAGCCTCCCATCCAGCCTGCCAGCCAGCCTCCCAGCAGCCTCCCAGCCAGCCTCCCAGCCTCCCAGCCTCCCAGCCTCCCAGCCTCCCAGGCTCCCAGCCTCCCAGCCAGCCTCCTAGACTCCTCGCCTCCCAGCCTCCCAGCCTCCCAGCCTTCCAGCCTCCAAGCCAGCCAGCCAGCCTCCCAAACAGCCAGCCTTCCAGCCAGCCAGCCCACCAGCCAGCCAGCCTCCCAGCCAGTCTCCCAGCCTCCCATCCTCCCAGCCTCCCATCCTCCCAGCCTCCCAACCAGCCTCCCAGCCTCCCAGCCTCCCAGCGTCCCAGCCTCTAAGCCTCCCAGCCAGCCTCCCAGCCAGCCTCCCAGCCTCCCAGCCTCCCATCCAGCCTCCATGCCAGCCTCCCAGCCACCCAGCCTCCCAGCCAGCCAGCAAGCCAGCCAGCCAGCCAGCCAGCCTCCCAGGCAGCATCACAGCCAGTCTCCCATCCTCCCAGCCTCCCAGCCAGCCAGCCAACCAGCCAGCGAGCCAGCCAGCCTCACAGCCAGCCTCCCAGCCAGGCTCCCAGCCTCCCATCCTAAGAGGCTCCCAGCCTCCCAGCCTCCCAGCCAGCCTCCCAGCCTCCAAGACTCCCAGCCTCCCAGCCAGCCTCCCATTCTCCCAGCCTCCCAGCCAGCCTCCCAGCCTCCCAGCCAGCCTCCCAGCCTCCCAGCCTCCCAGCCAGCCTGCCAGCCAGACTCCCAGGCAGTCATCCAGCCAGCCAGCCAGCCAGCCAGCCAGACTCCGAGCCAGCCAGCCAGCCTCCCAAACAGCCAGGCTTCCAGCCAGCCAGCCCACCAGCCAGCCAGCCTCCCAGCCAGTCTCCCAGCCTCCCAGCCTCCCAGCCTCCCAGCCTCCCAGCCTCCCAACCAGCCTCCCAGCCTCCCAGCCAGCCTGCCAGCCAGCCAGCCAGCCAGCTAGCCTCCCAGCCAGCCTCCCAGCCTCCCAGCCTCCCAGCGTCCCAGCCTCCCAGCCTCCCAGCCAGCCTCCCAGCCAGCCTCCCAGCTTCCCAGCCTCCCAGCCAGCCTCCATGCCAGCCTCCCAGCCACCCAGCCTCCCAGCCAGCCAGCAAGCCAGCCAGCCATCCAGCCTCCCAGGCAGCATCACAGCCAGGCTCCCATCCTCCCAGCTTCCCAGCCAGCCAGCCAACCAGCCAGCGAGCCAGCCAGCCTCACAGCCAGCCTCCCAGCCAGGCTCCCAGCCTCCCATCCTCCCATCCTCCCAGCCTCCCAGCCTCCCAGCCTCCCAGCCTCCCAGCCAGCCTCCCAGCCTCCAAGACTCCCAGCCTCCCAGCCTCCCAGCCAGCCTCCCATGCTCCCAGCCTCCCAGCCAGCCTCCCAGCCTCCCAGCCAGCCTCCCAGCCTCCCAGCCTCCAAGCCAGTGCCAGCCAGCGAGCCAGCCTGTTCCAGCCGGTTCCAGCCGGTTCCATCCGGTTCCAGCCAGTTCCAACCGGAAAAAACCGGTTCCAGCCGGTTCCAGCCGGTTTAAGCCGTTTCTAGCCGGTTCCAGCCTGTTCCAACCGGTTCCAGCCGGTTCCAGCCGGTTCCAGCTGGTACAAACCGGTTCCAGCCGGTTCCAGCCGGTTCAAAACGGTTTCAGCCGGTTCCAGCCGGTTCTAGCCGGTTCCAGCCGGTTCCAGCCGGTTCTAGCCGGTTCCAGCCGGTTCAAACCGGTTCCAGCCGGTTCTAGCCTGTTCCAGCCGGTTCCAGCCGGTTCCAGCCGGTTCCATCCGGTTCAAACAGGTTCCAGCCGGTTCCAGCCAGTTTAAACCGATTCAAACCGGTTCCAGCCGGTTCCAGCCGGTTCAAACCGGTTTAAACAGGTTCAAACCGGTTCCAGCCGGTTCCAGCCGGTTCAAACCGGTTCCAGCCGGTTCCAGCCGGTTTAAACCGGTTTAAACCGGTTCCAGCCGGTTCCAGCCGGTTCCAGCCGGTTTAAACTTGTTCAAACCGGTTCCAGCCGGTTCCAGCCGGTTCCAACCGGTTCCAGCCGGTTTAAACCGGTTCCAGCCGGTTTCAGGCGGTTACAGCCGGTACCAGCCGGTTCAAACCGGTTCCATCCGGTTCCAGCTTGGTCAAGCCGGTTCCAGCCGGTTCCAGCCGGTTCAAGCTAGCTCCAGCCGGTTCCAGCCGGTTCTAGCCTCTTCCAGCCGGTTTCAGGCGGTTACAGCCGGTTCCAGCCGGTTCAAACCGGTTCCAGCCGGATCCAGCCGGTTCAAACCGGTTTACTCTGGTTCAAACCGGTTCCAGCCGGTTCCAGCCGGTTCAAGCCGGTTCCAGCCGGTTCCAGCCGGTTGAAGCTAGCTCCAGCCTGTTCCAGCCGGTTCCAGCCGGTTTAAAACGGTTCAAACCGGTTCCAGCCTGTTCCAGCCGGTTCCAGCCGGTTCCAGCTGGTTTAAACCGGTTCAAACCGGTTCCAGCCGGTTCAAACCGGTTTAAACCGGTTCCAACCGGTTCCAGCCGGTTTCAGCCGGTTCAAACCGGTTCCAGCCGGTTCCAGCCGGTTCAAACCGCTTCCAGCCGGTTCTAGCCTGTTCCAGCCGGTTCCAGCCGGTTCTAGCCGGTTCCAGCCGGTTCTAGCCGGTTCAAACCGGTTTAAACCGGTTCAAACCGGTTCCAGCCGGTTTCAGGCGGTTCAAACCGGTTCCAGCCGGTTCCAGCCGGTTCAAACCGCTTCCAGCCGGTTCTAGCCTGTTCCAGCCGGTTCCAGCCGGTTCTAGCCGGTTCCAGCCGGTTCTAGCCGGTTCCTGCCGGTTCCAGCCGGTTCAAGCTAGCTCCAGCCGGTTCCAGCCGGTTCTAGCCTGTTTAGACCGGTTCAAACCGGTTCCAGCCGGTTCAAACAGGTTTAAACCGGTTCAAACCGGTTCCAGCCGGTTCCAGCCGGTTCCAGCCGGTTCAAACCGGTTTAAACCGGTTTAAACCGGTTCAAACCGGTTCCAGCCGGTTCCAGCCGGTTCCAGCCGTTTCAAACCGGTTCCAGCCGGTTCCAGCCGGTTTAAACCGGTTCAAACCGGTTCCAGCCGGTTCCAGCCGGTTCCAGCCGTTTCAAACCGGTTTAAACCGGTTCAAACCGGTTCCAGCCGGTTCCAGCCGGTTCAAACCGGTTCCAGCCGGTTCCAGCCGGTTTAAACCGGTTCAAACCGTTTCCAGCCGGTTCCAGCCGGTTCCAGCCGTTTCAAACCGGTTTAAACCGGTTCAAACCGGTTCCAGCCGGTTCCAGCCGGTTCAAACCGGTACCAGCCGGTTCCAGCCGGTTTAAACCGGTTCAAACCGGTTCCAGCCGGTTCCAGCCGGTTCCAGCCGGTTCCAGCCGGTTCAAACCGGTTCCAGCCGGTTCCAGCCGCTTCCAGCCGCTTCCAGCTGCTTCCAGTTTGTCCAGCCGGTCCAGCCAACCTGCCAGCCATCCTCTCAGCCAGCCTCCCAGCCAGACAGCCAGACTCCCAGGCAGTCATCCAGCCAGCCAGCCAGCCAGCCAGCCAGATTCCCAGCCAGCCAGCCAGCCAGGCAGCCCGCCAGCCAGCCAGCCTCCCAGCCAGCCTCCTAGCCAGCCAGCCAGCCTCCAGGCCAGCGAGCCTCCCAGCCAGCCAGCCTCCCATCCAGCCTGCCAGCCAGCCTCCCAGCAGCCTCCCAGCCAGCCTCCCAGCCTCCCAGCCTCCCAGCCTCCCAGCCTCCCAGGCTCCCAGCCTCCCAGCCAGCCTCCTAGACTCCTCGCCTCCCAGCCTCCCAGCCTCCCAGCCTTCCAGCCTCCAAGCCAGCCAGCCAGCCTCCCAAACAGCCAGCCTTCCAGCCAGCCAGCCCACCAGCCAGCCAGCCTCCCAGCCAGTCTCCCAGCCTCCCATCCTCCCAGCCTCCCATCCTCCCAGCCTCCCAACCAGCCTCCCAGCCTCCCAGCCTCCCAGCGTCCCAGCCTCTAAGCCTCCCAGCCAGCCTCCCAGCCAGCCTCCCAGCCTCCCAGCCTCCCATCCAGCCTCCATGCCAGCCTCCCAGCCACCCAGCCTCCCAGCCAGCCAGCAAGCCAGCCAGCCAGCCAGCCAGCCTCCCAGGCAGCATCACAGCCAGTCTCCCATCCTCCCAGCCTCCCAGCCAGCCAGCCAACCAGCCAGCGAGCCAGCCAGCCTCACAGCCAGCCTCCCAGCCAGGCTCCCAGCCTCCCATCCTAAGAGGCTCCCAGCCTCCCAGCCTCCCAGCCAGCCTCCCAGCCTCCAAGACTCCCAGCCTCCCAGCCAGCCTCCCATTCTCCCAGCCTCCCAGCCAGCCTCCCAGCCTCCCAGCCAGCCTCCCAGCCTCCCAGCCTCCCAGCCAGCCTGCCAGCCAGACTCCCAGGCAGTCATCCAGCCAGCCAGCCAGCCAGCCAGCCAGACTCCGAGCCAGCCAGCCAGCCTCCCAAACAGCCAGGCTTCCAGCCAGCCAGCCCACCAGCCAGCCAGCCTCCCAGCCAGTCTCCCAGCCTCCCAGCCTCCCAGCCTCCCAGCCTCCCAGCCTCCCAGCCTCCCAACCAGCCTCCCAGCCTCCCAGCCAGCCTGCCAGCCAGCCAGCCAGCCAGCTAGCCTCCCAGCCAGCCTCCCAGCCTCCCAGCCTCCCAGCGTCCCAGCCTCCCAGCCTCCCAGCCAGCCTCCCAGCCAGCCTCCCAGCTTCCCAGCCTCCCAGCCAGCCTCCATGCCAGCCTCCCAGCCACCCAGCCTCCCAGCCAGCCAGCAAGCCAGCCAGCCATCCAGCCTCCCAGGCAGCATCACAGCCAGGCTCCCATCCTCCCAGCTTCCCAGCCAGCCAGCCAACCAGCCAGCGAGCCAGCCAGCCTCACAGCCAGCCTCCCAGCCAGGCTCCCAGCCTCCCATCCTCCCATCCTCCCAGCCTCCCAGCCTCCCAGCCTCCCAGCCTCCCAGCCAGCCTCCCAGCCTCCAAGACTCCCAGCCTCCCAGCCTCCCAGCCAGCCTCCCATGCTCCCAGCCTCCCAGCCAGCCTCCCAGCCTCCCAGCCAGCCTCCCAGCCTCCCAGCCTCCAAGCCAGTGCCAGCCAGCGAGCCAGCCTGTTCCAGCCGGTTCCAGCCGGTTCCATCCGGTTCCAGCCAGTTCCAACCGGAAAAAACCGGTTCCAGCCGGTTCCAGCCGGTTTAAGCCGTTTCTAGCCGGTTCCAGCCTGTTCCAACCGGTTCCAGCCGGTTCCAGCCGGTTCCAGCTGGTACAAACCGGTTCCAGCCGGTTCCAGCCGGTTCAAAACGGTTTCAGCCGGTTCCAGCCGGTTCTAGCCGGTTCCAGCCGGTTCCAGCCGGTTCTAGCCGGTTCCAGCCGGTTCAAACCGGTTCCAGCCGGTTCTAGCCTGTTCCAGCCGGTTCCAGCCGGTTCCAGCCGGTTCCATCCGGTTCAAACCGGTTCCAGCCGGTTCCAGCCAGTTTAAACCGATTCAAACCGGTTCCAGCCGGTTCCAGCCGGTTCAAACCGGTTTAAACAGGTTCAAACCGGTTCCAGCCGGTTCCAGCCGGTTCAAACCGGTTCCAGCCGGTTCCAGCCGGTTTAAACCGGTTCAAACCGGTTCCAGCCGGTTCCAGCCGGTTCCAGCCGGTTTAAACTTGTTCAAACCGGTTCCAGCCGGTTCCAGCCGGTTCCAACCGGTTCCAGCCGGTTTAAACCGGTTCCAGCCGGTTTCAGGCGGTTACAGCCGGTACCAGCCGGTTCAAACCGGTTCCATCCGGTTCCAGCTTGGTCAAGCCGGTTCCAGCCGGTTCCAGCCGGTTCAAGCTAGCTCCAGCCGGTTCCAGCCGGTTCTAGCCTCTTCCAGCCGGTTTCAGGCGGTTACAGCCGGTTCCAGCCGGTTCAAACCGGTTCCAGCCGGATCCAGCCGGTTCAAACCGGTTTACTCTGGTTCAAACCGGTTCCAGCCGGTTCCAGCCGGTTCCAGCCGGTTCCAGCCGGTTCCAGCCGGTTTAAACTTGTTCAAACCGGTTCCAGCCGGTTCCAGCCGGTTCCAACCGGTTCCAGCCGGTTTAAACCGGTTCCAGCCGGTTTCAGGCGGTTACAGCCGGTACCAGCCGGTTCAAACCGGTTCCATCCGGTTCCAGCTTGGTCAAGCCGGTTCCAGCCGGTTCCAGCCGGTTCAAGCTAGCTCCAGCCGGTTCCAGCCGGTTCTAGCCTCTTCCAGCCGGTTTCAGGCGGTTACAGCCGGTTCCAGCCGGTTCAAACCGGTTCCAGCCGGATCCAGCCGGTTCAAACCGGTTTACTCTGGTTCAAACCGGTTCCAGCCGGTTCCAGCCGGTTCAAGCCGGTTCCAGCCGCTTCCAGCCGGTTTAAACCGGTTCAAACCGGTTCCAGCCGGTTCCAGCCGGTTCCAGCCGGTTCAAACCGGTTTAAACTGGTTCATACCGATTCCAGCCGGTTCCAGCCGGTTCCAGCCGGTTTAAAACGGTTCAAACCGGTTCCAGCCTGTTCCAGCCGGTTCCAGCCGGTTCCAGCTGGTTTAAACCGGTTCAAACCGGTTCCAGCCGGTTCAAACCGGTTTAAACCGGTTCAAACCGGTTCCAGCCGGTTTCAGCCGGTTCAAACCGGTTCCAGCCGGTTCCAGCCGGTTCAAACCGCTTCCAGCCGGTTCTAGCCTGTTCCAGCCGGTTCCAGCCGGTTCTAGCCGGTTCCAGCCGGTTCTAGCCGGTTCAAACCGGTTTAAACCGGTTCAAACCGGTTCCAGCCGGTTTCAGGCGGTTCAAACCGGTTCCAGCCGGTTCCAGCCGGTTCAAACCGCTTCCAGCCGGTTCTAGCCTGTTCCAGCCGGTTCCAGCCGGTTCTAGCCGGTTCCAGCCGGTTCTAGCCGGTTCCTGCCGTTTCCAGCCGGTTCAAGCTAGCTCCAGCCGGTTCCAGCCGGTTCTAGCCTGTTTAGACCGGTTCAAACCGGTTCCAGCCGGTTCAAACAGGTTTAAACCGGTTCAAACCGGTTCCAGCCGGTTCCAGCCGGTTCCAGCCGGTTCAAACCGGTTTAAACCGGTTTAAACCGGTTCAAACCGGTTCCATCCGGTTCCAGCCGGTTCCAGCCGTTTCAAACCGGTTCCAGCCGGTTCCAGCCGGTTTAAACCGGTTCAAACCGGTTCCAGCCGGTTCCAGCCGGTTCCAGCCGTTTCAAACCGGTTTAAACCGGTTCAAACCGGTTCCAGCCGGTTCCAGCCGGTTCAAACCGGTTCCAGCCGGTTCCAGCCGGTTTAAACCGGTTCAAACCGTTTCCAGCCGGTTCCAGCCGGTTCCAACCGGTTTAAACCGGTTCAAACCGGTTCCAGCCGGTTCCAGCCGGTTCAAACCGGTACAAGCCGGTTCCAGCCGGTTTAAACCGGTTCAAACCGGTTCCAGCCGGTTCCAGCCGGTTCAAACCGGTTCCAGCCGGTTCCAGCCGCTTCCAGCCGCTTCCAGCTGCTTCCAGTTTGTCCAGCCGGTCCAGCCAACCTGCCAGCCATTCTCTCAGCCAGCCTCCCAGCCAGACAGCCAGACTCCCAGGCAGTCATCCAGCCAGCCAGCCAGCCAGCCAGCCAGATTCCCAGCCAGCCAGCCAGCCAGGCAGCCCGCCAGCCAGCCAGCCTCCCAGCCAGCCTCCTAGCCAGCCAGCCAGCCTCCAGGCCAGCGAGCCTCCCAGCCAGCCAGCCTCCCATCCAGCCTGCCAGCCAGCCTCCCAGCAGCCTCCCAGCCAGCCTCCCAGCCTCCCAGCCTCCCAGCCTCCCAGCCTCCCAGGCTCCCAGCCTCCCAGCCAGCCTCCTAGACTCCTCGCCTCCCAGCCTCCCAGCCTCCCAGCCTTCCAGCCTCCAAGCCAGCCAGCCAGCCTCCCAAACAGCCAGCCTTCCAGCCAGCCAGCCCACCAGCCAGCCAGCCTCCCAGCCAGTCTCCCAGCCTCCCATCCTCCCAGCCTCCCATCCTCCCAGCCTCCCAACCAGCCTCCCAGCCTCCCAGCCTCCCAGCGTCCCAGCCTCTAAGCCTCCCAGCCAGCCTCCCAGCCAGCCTCCCAGCTTCCCAGCCTCCCAGCCAGCCTCCATGCCAGCCTCCCAGCCACCCAGCCTCCCAGCCAGCCAGCAAGCCAGCCAGCCATCCAGCCTCCCAGGCAGCATCACAGCCAGGCTCCCATCCTCCCAGCTTCCCAGCCAGCCAGCCAACCAGCCAGCGAGCCAGCCAGCCTCACAGCCAGCCTCCCAGCCAGGCTCCCAGCCTCCCATCCTCCCATCCTCCCAGCCTCCCAGCCTCCCAGCCTCCCAGCCTCCCAGCCAGCCTCCCAGCCTCCAAGACTCCCAGCCTCCCAGCCTCCCAGCCAGCCTCCCATGCTCCCAGCCTCCCAGCCAGCCTCCCAGCCTCCCAGCCAGCCTCCCAGCCTCCCAGCCTCCAAGCCAGTGCCAGCCAGCGAGCCAGCCTGTTCCAGCCGGTTCCAGCCGGTTCCATCCGGTTCCAGCCAGTTCCAACCGGAAAAAACCGGTTCCAGCCGGTTCCAGCCGGTTTAAGCCGTTTCTAGCCGGTTCCAGCCTGTTCCAACCGGTTCCAGCCGGTTCCAGCCGGTTCCAGCTGGTACAAACCGGTTCCAGCCGGTTCCAGCCGGTTCAAAACGGTTTCAGCCGGTTCCAGCCGGTTCTAGCCGGTTCCAGCCGGTTCCAGCCGGTTCTAGCCGGTTCCAGCCGGTTCAAACCGGTTCCAGCCGGTTCTAGCCTGTTCCAGCCGGTTCCAGCCGGTTCCAGCCGGTTCCATCCGGTTCAAACAGGTTCCAGCCGGTTCCAGCCAGTTTAAACCGATTCAAACCGGTTCCAGCCGGTTCCAGCCGGTTCAAACCGGTTTAAACAGGTTCAAACCGGTTCCAGCCGGTTCCAGCCGGTTCAAACCGGTTCCAGCCGGTTCCAGCCGGTTTAAACCGGTTTAAACCGGTTCCAGCCGGTTCCAGCCGGTTCCAGCCGGTTTAAACTTGTTCAAACCGGTTCCAGCCGGTTCCAGCCGGTTCCAACCGGTTCCAGCCGGTTTAAACCGGTTCCAGCCGGTTTCAGGCGGTTACAGCCGGTACCAGCCGGTTCAAACCGGTTCCATCCGGTTCCAGCTTGGTCAAGCCGGTTCCAGCCGGTTCCAGCCGGTTCAAGCTAGCTCCAGCCGGTTCCAGCCGGTTCTAGCCTCTTCCAGCCGGTTTCAGGCGGTTACAGCCGGTTCCAGCCGGTTCAAACCGGTTCCAGCCGGATCCAGCCGGTTCAAACCGGTTTACTCTGGTTCAAACCGGTTCCAGCCGGTTCCAGCCGGTTCAAGCCGGTTCCAGCCGGTTCCAGCCGGTTGAAGCTAGCTCCAGCCTGTTCCAGCCGGTTCCAGCCGGTTTAAAACGGTTCAAACCGGTTCCAGCCTGTTCCAGCCGGTTCCAGCCGGTTCCAGCTGGTTTAAACCGGTTCAAACCGGTTCCAGCCGGTTCAAACCGGTTTAAACCGGTTCCAACCGGTTCCAGCCGGTTTCAGCCGGTTCAAACCGGTTCCAGCCGGTTCCAGCCGGTTCAAACCGCTTCCAGCCGGTTCTAGCCTGTTCCAGCCGGTTCCAGCCGGTTCTAGCCGGTTCCAGCCGGTTCTAGCCGGTTCAAACCGGTTTAAACCGGTTCAAACCGGTTCCAGCCGGTTTCAGGCGGTTCAAACCGGTTCCAGCCGGTTCCAGCCGGTTCAAACCGCTTCCAGCCGGTTCTAGCCTGTTCCAGCCGGTTCCAGCCGGTTCTAGCCGGTTCCAGCCGGTTCTAGCCGGTTCCTGCCGGTTCCAGCCGGTTCAAGCTAGCTCCAGCCGGTTCCAGCCGGTTCTAGCCTGTTTAGACCGGTTCAAACCGGTTCCAGCCGGTTCAAACAGGTTTAAACCGGTTCAAACCGGTTCCAGCCGGTTCCAGCCGGTTCCAGCCGGTTCAAACCGGTTTAAACCGGTTTAAACCGGTTCAAACCGGTTCCAGCCGGTTCCAGCCGGTTCCAGCCGTTTCAAACCGGTTCCAGCCGGTTCCAGCCGGTTTAAACCGGTTCAAACCGGTTCCAGCCGGTTCCAGCCGGTTCCAGCCGTTTCAAACCGGTTTAAACCGGTTCAAACCGGTTCCAGCCGGTTCCAGCCGGTTCAAACCGGTTCCAGCCGGTTCCAGCCGGTTTAAACCGGTTCAAACCGTTTCCAGCCGGTTCCAGCCGGTTCCAGCCGTTTCAAACCGGTTTAAACCGGTTCAAACCGGTTCCAGCCGGTTCCAGCCGGTTCAAACCGGTACCAGCCGGTTCCAGCCGGTTTAAACCGGTTCAAACCGGTTCCAGCCGGTTCCAGCCGGTTCCAGCCGGTTCCAGCCGGTTCAAACCGGTTCCAGCCGGTTCCAGCCGCTTCCAGCCGCTTCCAGCTGCTTCCAGTTTGTCCAGCCGGTCCAGCCAACCTGCCAGCCATCCTCTCAGCCAGCCTCCCAGCCAGACAGCCAGACTCCCAGGCAGTCATCCAGCCAGCCAGCCAGCCAGCCAGCCAGATTCCCAGCCAGCCAGCCAGCCAGGCAGCCCGCCAGCCAGCCAGCCTCCCAGCCAGCCTCCTAGCCAGCCAGCCAGCCTCCAGGCCAGCGAGCCTCCCAGCCAGCCAGCCTCCCATCCAGCCTGCCAGCCAGCCTCCCAGCAGCCTCCCAGCCAGCCTCCCAGCCTCCCAGCCTCCCAGCCTCCCAGCCTCCCAGGCTCCCAGCCTCCCAGCCAGCCTCCTAGACTCCTCGCCTCCCAGCCTCCCAGCCTCCCAGCCTTCCAGCCTCCAAGCCAGCCAGCCAGCCTCCCAAACAGCCAGCCTTCCAGCCAGCCAGCCCACCAGCCAGCCAGCCTCCCAGCCAGTCTCCCAGCCTCCCATCCTCCCAGCCTCCCATCCTCCCAGCCTCCCAACCAGCCTCCCAGCCTCCCAGCCTCCCAGCGTCCCAGCCTCTAAGCCTCCCAGCCAGCCTCCCAGCCAGCCTCCCAGCCTCCCAGCCTCCCATCCAGCCTCCATGCCAGCCTCCCAGCCACCCAGCCTCCCAGCCAGCCAGCAAGCCAGCCAGCCAGCCAGCCAGCCTCCCAGGCAGCATCACAGCCAGTCTCCCATCCTCCCAGCCTCCCAGCCAGCCAGCCAACCAGCCAGCGAGCCAGCCAGCCTCACAGCCAGCCTCCCAGCCAGGCTCCCAGCCTCCCATCCTAAGAGGCTCCCAGCCTCCCAGCCTCCCAGCCAGCCTCCCAGCCTCCAAGACTCCCAGCCTCCCAGCCAGCCTCCCATTCTCCCAGCCTCCCAGCCAGCCTCCCAGCCTCCCAGCCAGCCTCCCAGCCTCCCAGCCTCCCAGCCAGCCTGCCAGCCAGACTCCCAGGCAGTCATCCAGCCAGCCAGCCAGCCAGCCAGCCAGACTCCGAGCCAGCCAGCCAGCCTCCCAAACAGCCAGGCTTCCAGCCAGCCAGCCCACCAGCCAGCCAGCCTCCCAGCCAGTCTCCCAGCCTCCCAGCCTCCCAGCCTCCCAGCCTCCCAGCCTCCCAGCCTCCCAACCAGCCTCCCAGCCTCCCAGCCAGCCTGCCAGCCAGCCAGCCAGCCAGCTAGCCTCCCAGCCAGCCTCCCAGCCTCCCAGCCTCCCAGCGTCCCAGCCTCCCAGCCTCCCAGCCAGCCTCCCAGCCAGCCTCCCAGCTTCCCAGCCTCCCAGCCAGCCTCCATGCCAGCCTCCCAGCCACCCAGCCTCCCAGCCAGCCAGCAAGCCAGCCAGCCATCCAGCCTCCCAGGCAGCATCACAGCCAGGCTCCCATCCTCCCAGCTTCCCAGCCAGCCAGCCAACCAGCCAGCGAGCCAGCCAGCCTCACAGCCAGCCTCCCAGCCAGGCTCCCAGCCTCCCATCCTCCCATCCTCCCAGCCTCCCAGCCTCCCAGCCTCCCAGCCTCCCAGCCAGCCTCCCAGCCTCCAAGACTCCCAGCCTCCCAGCCTCCCAGCCAGCCTCCCATGCTCCCAGCCTCCCAGCCAGCCTCCCAGCCTCCCAGCCAGCCTCCCAGCCTCCCAGCCTCCAAGCCAGTGCCAGCCAGCGAGCCAGCCTGTTCCAGCCGGTTCCAGCCGGTTCCAGCCGGTTCCAGCCAGTTCCAACCGGAAAAAACCGGTTCCAGCCGGTTCCAGCCGGTTTAAGCCGTTTCTAGCCGGTTCCAGCCTGTTCCAACCGGTTCCAGCCGGTTCCAGCCGGTTCCAGCTGGTACAAACCGGTTCCAGCCGGTTCCAGCCGGTTCAAACCGGTTTCAGCCGGTTCCAGCCGGTTCTAGCCGGTTCCAGCCGGTTCCAGCCGGTTCTAGCCGGTTCCAGCCGGTTCAAACCGGTTCCAGCCGGAAAAAACCGGTTCCAGCCGGTTCCAGCCGGAAAAAACCAGTTTCAGCCGGTTCCAGGCGGTTCCAGCCGGTTCAAACCGGTTCCAACCGGTTCCAGACGGTTCCAGCCGGAAAAAACCGGTTCCAGCCGTTTCCAGCCGGTTCCAGCCGGAAAAACCGATTCCAGCCGGAAAAAAACGGTTCAGCCGGTTCAAGCCGGTTCCAGCCGGTTCCAGCCGGTTCCAGCCGGTTCCAGCCGGAAAAAACCGGTTCCAGCCGGTTCCAGCCGGTTCCAGCCGGAAAAAACCGGTTCCAGCCGTTTCCAGCCGGTTCCAGCCGGTTCTAGCGGGTTCCAGCCGGTTCAAGCCGGTTCCAGCCTGTTCCAACCATTTCCAGCCTGTTCCAGCCGGTTCCAGCCGGTTCCAGCCGGTTCCAGCCGGTTCTAGCCGGTTCCAGCCGGTTCAAACCGGTTCCAGCCGGTTCCAGCCGGAAAAAAACGGTTCCAGCCGGTTCAAACCGGTTCCAGCCGGTTCCAGCCGGTTCAAACCGGTTCCAGCCGTTTCCAGCCGGTTCCAGCCGGAAAAAACCGGTTCCAGCCGGTTCCAGCTGGTTCCAGCCGGTTCTAGACGGTTCAAGCTAGTTCCAGCCGGTTCCAGCCTGTTCCAGCCGGTTCCAGCCGGTTCCAGCCCGTTCAAGCTAGTTCCAGCCGGTTCCAGCCGGTTCTAGCCTGTTCCAGCCGGTTCCAGCCGGTTCAAGCTAGTTCCAGGCGGTTTCAGGCGGTTCCAGCCGGTTCCAGGCGGTTCCAGCCGGTTCCAGCCGGTTCCAACCGGTTCCAGCCGGTTCCAGACGGTTCAAACCGGTTCCAGCCGGTTCCAGCCGGAAAAAACCGGTTCCAGCCGGTTCCAGCTGGTTCCAGCCGGTTCCAGCCGGTTCTAGCCTGTTCCATCCGGTTCCAGCCGGTTCCAGCCGGTTTAAACCGGTTCATACCGGTTCCAGCCGGGTCAAGCCGGTTCCAGCCGCTTCCAGCCGCTTCCAGCCGCTTCCAGGTGGTCCAGCCGGTCCAGCCAACCAGCCAGCCATCCTCTCAGCCAGCCTCCCAGCCTCCCAGCCTCCCAGCCTCCCAGCCTCCCAGCCTCCCAGCCAGTGCCAGCCAGCGAGCCAGCCTGTTCCAGCCGGTTCCAGCCGGTTCCATCCGGTTCCAGCCGATTCTAGCCGGTTCGAGCCGGTACCAGCCGGTTCTAGCCGGTTCCAGCCAGTTCCAGCCGGAAAAAAACGGTTCCAGCCGGTTTCAGGCGGTTACAGCTGGTACCAGCCAGTTCAAAACGTTTCCAGCCGGTTCCAGCTGGGTCAGGCCGGTTCCAGCCGGTTCCAGCCGGTTCAAGCTAGCTCCAGCCGGTTCCAGCCGGTTCTAGCCTGTTCCAGCCGGTTTCAGGCGGTTACAGCCGGTTCCAGCCGGTTCAAACCGGTTGCAGCCGGTTCCAGCCGGTTCAAACCGGTTTAAACCGGTTCAAACCGGTTCCAGCCCGTTCCAGCCGGTTCTAGCCTGTTCCAGCCGGATTCAGTCGGTTACAGCCGGTTAGAGCCGGTTCAAACGGGTTCCAGCCGGTTCCAGCCGGTTCCAACCGGTTTAAACCGGTTCAAACCGGTTCCAGCCGGTTCCAGCCGGTTTAAACCGGTTCAAACCGGTTCCAGCCGGTTCCAGCCGGTTCCATCCGGTTCAAACCGGTTCCAGTCGGTTCCAGCCAGTTTAAACCGATTCAAACCGGTTCCAGCCGGTTCCAGCCGGTTCAAACCGGTTTAAACAGGTTCAAACCGGTTCCAGCCGGTTCCAGCCGGTTCAAACCGGTTCCAGCCGGTTCCAGCCGGTTTAAACCGGTTCAAACCGGTTCCAGCCGGTTCCAGCCGGTTCCAGCCGGTTTAAACCGGTTCAAACCGGTTCCAGCCGGTTCCAGCCGGTTCCAACCGGTTCCAGCCGGTTTAAACCGGTTCCAGCCGGTTTCAGGCGGTTACAGCCGGTACCAGCCGGTTCAAACCGGTTCCATCCGGTTCCAGCTTGGTCAAGCCGGTTCCAGCCGGTTCCAGCCGGTTCAAGCTAGCTCCAGCCGGTTCCAGGCGGTTCTAGCCTCTTCCAGCCGGTTTCAGGCGGTTACAGCCGGTTCCAGCCGGTTCAAACCGGTTCCAGCCGGATCCAGCCGGTTCAAACCGGTTTACTCTGGTTCAAACCGGTTCCTGCCGGTTCCAGCCGGTTCTAGCCGGTTCCAGCCGGTTCCAGCCGGTTCAAACCGGTTTAAACTGGTTCAAACCGGTTCCAGCCGGTTCCAGCCGGTTCAAACCGGTTCAAACCGGTGCCAGCCGGTTCCAGCCGGTTTAAACCGGTTCAAACCGGTTCCAGCCGGTTCCAGCCGGTTCAAACCGGTTTAAACTGGTTCATACCGTTTCCAGCCGGTTCCAGCCGGTTCCAGCCGGTTTAAAACGGTTCAAACCGGTTCCAGCCTGTTCCAGCCGGTTCCAGCCGGTTGCAGCCGGTTTAAACCGGTTCAAACCGGTTCCAGCCGGTTCAAACCGGTTTAAACCGGTTCCAACCGGTTCCAGCCGGTTTCAGCCGGTTCAAACCGGTTCCAGCCGGTTCCAGCCGGTTCAAAACGCTTCCAGCCGGTTCTAGCCTGTTCCAGCCGGTTCCAGCCGGTTCCAGCCGGTTCCAGCCGGTTCTAGCCGGTTCCAGCCGGTTCTAGCCGGTTCAAACCGGTTTAAACCGGTTCCAGCCGGTTCCAGCCGGTTCCAGCCGTTTCAAACCGGTTTAAACCGGTTCAAACCGGTTCCAGCAGGTTCCAGCCGGTTCAAACCGCTTCCAGCCGGTTCTAGACTGTTCCAGCCGGTTCCAGCCGGTTCCAGCCGGTTCCAGCCGTTTCAAACCGGTTTAAACCGGTACAAACCGCTTCCAGCCGGTTCTAGCCTGTTCCAGCCGGTTCTAGCCGGTTCCAGGCGGTTCCAGCCGGTTCCAGCCGGTTCCAGCCGGTTCAAACCGCTTCCAGCCGGTTCTAGCCTGTTCCTGCCTGTTCCAGCCGGTTCTAGCCGGTTCCAGCCGGTTCTAGCCGGTTCCATCCGGTTCCAGCCGGTTCAAGCTAGCTCCAGCGGGTTCCAGCCGGTTCTAGCCTGTTTAGACCGGTTCAAACCGGTTCCAGCCGTTTCAAACCGGTTTAAACCGGTTCAAACCGGTTCCAGCCGGTTCCAGCCGGTTCAAACCGGTTCCAGCCGGTTCCAGCCGGTTCAAACCGGTTCCAGCCGGTTCCAGCCGGTTCCAGCCGGTTTAAACCGGTTCAAACCGGTTCCAGCCGGTTCCAGCCGGTTCCAGCCGGTTGAAACCGGTTCCAGCCGGTTCCAGCCGGTTTAAACCGGTTCAAACCGTTTCCAGCCGGTTCCAGCCGGTTCCAACCGGTTTAAACCGGTTCAAACCGGTTCCAGCCGGTTCCAGCCGGTTCAAACCGGTACCAGCCGGTTCCAGCCGGTTTAAACCGGTTCAAACCGGTTCCAGCCGGTTCCAGCCGGTTCCAGCCGGTTCCAGCCGGTTCAAACCGGTTCCAGCCGGTTCCAGCCGCTTCCAGCCGCTTCCAGCTGCTTCCAGGTTGTCCAGCCGGTCCAGCCAACCTGCCAGCCATCCTCTCAGCCAGCCTCCCAGCCAGACAGCCAGACTCCCAGGCAGTCATCCAGCCAGCCAGCCAGCCAGCCAGCCAGATTCCCAGCCAGCCAGCCAGCCAGGCAGCCCGCCAGCCAGCCAGCCTCCCAGCCAGCCTCCTAGCCAGCCAGCCAGCCTCCAGGCCAGCGAGCCTCCCAGCCAGCCAGCCTCCCATCCAGCCTGCCAGCCAGCCTCCCAGCAGCCTCCCAGCCAGCCTCCCAGCCTCCCAGCCTCCCAGCCTCCCAGGCTCCCAGCCTCCCAGCCAGCCTCCTAGACTCCTCGCCTCCCAGCCTCCCAGCCTCCCAGCCTTCCAGCCTCCAAGCCAGCCAGCCAGCCTCCCAAACAGCCAGCCTTCCAGCCAGCCAGCCCACCAGCCAGCCAGCCTCCCAGCCAGTCTCCCAGCCTCCCATCCTCCCAGCCTCCCATCCTCCCAGCCTCCCAACCAGCCTCCCAGCCTCCCAGCCTCCCATCCTCCCAGCCTCCCAGCCTCCCAACCAGCCTCCCAGCCTCCCAGCCAGCCTGCCAGCCAGCCAGCCAGCCAGCTAGCCTCCCAGCCAGCCTCCCAGCCTCCCAGCCTCCCAGCGTCCCAGGCTCCCAGCCTCCCAGCCAGCCTCCCAGCCAGCCTCCCAGCTTCCCAGCCTCCCAGCCAGCCTCCATGCCAGCCTCCCAGCCACCCAGCCTCCCAGCCAGCCAGCAAGCCAGCCAGCCATCCAGCCTCCCAGGCAGCATCACAGCCAGGCTCCCATCCTCCCAGCTTCCCAGCCAGCCAGCCAACCAGCCAGCGAGCCAGCCAGCCTCACAGCCAGCCTCCCAGCCAGGCTCCCAGCCTCCCATCCTCCCATCCTCCCAGCCTCCCAGCCTCCCAGCCTCCCAGCCTCCCAGCCAGCCTCCCAGCCTCCAAGACTCCCAGCCTCCCAGCCTCCCAGCCAGCCTCCCATGCTCCCAGCCTCCCAGCCAGCCTCCCAGCCTCCCAGCCAGCCTCCCAGCCTCCCAGCCTCCAAGCCAGTGCCAGCCAGCGAGCCAGCCTGTTCCAGCCGGTTCCAGCCGGTTCCATCCGGTTCCAGCCAGTTCCAACCGGAAAAAACCGGTTCCAGCCGGTTCCAGCCGGTTTAAGCCGTTTCTAGCCGGTTCCAGCCTGTTCCAACCGGTTCCAGCCGGTTCCAGCCGGTTCCAGCTGGTACAAACCGGTTCCAGCCGGTTCCAGCCGGTTCAAACCGGTTTCAGCCAGTTCCAGCCGGTTCTAGCCGGTTCCAGCCGGTTCCAGCCGGTTCTAGCCGGTTCCAGCCGGTTCAAACCGGTTCCAGCCGGTTCTAGCCTATTCCAGCCGGTTTCAGGCGGTTACAGCCGGTTCCAGCCGGTTCAAACCGGTTCCAGCCGGTTCCAGCCGGTTCAAACCGGTTTAAACCGGTTCAAACCGGTTCCAGCCCGTTCCAGCCGGTTCTAGCCTGTTCCAGCCGGCTTCAGTCGGTTACAGCCGGTTAGAGCCGGTTCAAACGGGTTCCAGCCGGTTCCAGCCGGTTCCAACCGGTTTAAACCGGTTCAAACCGGTTCCAGCCGGTTCCAGCCGGTTTAAACCGGTTCAAACCGGTTCCAGCCGGTTCCAGCCGGTTCCATCCGGTTCAAACCGGTTCCAGCCGGTTCCAGCCAGTTTAAACCGATTCAAACCGGTTCCAGCCGGTTCCAGCCGGTTCAAACCGGTTTAAACAGGTTCAAACCGGTTCCAGCCGGTTCCAGCCGGTTCAAACCGGTTCCAGCCGGTTCCAGCCGGTTTAAACCGGTTCAAACCGGTTCCAGCCGGTTCCAGCCGGTTCCAGCCGGTTTAAACTTGTTCAAACCGGTTCCAGCCGGTTCCAGCCGGTTCAAACCGGTTCCAGCCGGTTTAAACCGGTTCCAGCCGGTTTCAGGCGGTTACAGCCGGTACCAGCCGGTTCAAACCGGTTCCATCCGGTTCCAGCTTGGTCAAGCCGGTTCCAGCCGGTTCCAGCCGGTTCAAGCTAGCTCCAGCCGGTTCCAGCCGGTTCTAGCCTCTTCCAGCCGGTTTCAGGCGGTTACAGCCGGTTCCAGCCGGTTCAAACCGGTTCCAGCCGGATCCAGCCGGTTCAAACCGGTTTAAACCGGTTCAAAGCGGTTCCAGCCGGTTCCAGCCGGTTCAAGCCGGTTCCAGCCGGTTCCAGCCGGTTGAAGCTAGCTCCAGCCTGTTCCAGCCGGTTCCAGCCGGTTTAAACCGGTTCAAACCGGTTCCAGCCGGTTCCAGCCGGTTCCAGCCGGTTCAAACCGGTTTAAACTGGTTCATACCGATTCCAGCCGGTTCCAGCCGGTTCCAGCCGGTTTAAAACGGTTCAAACCGGTTCCAGCCTGTTCCAGCCGGTTCCAGCCGGTTCCAGCTGGTTTAAACCGGTTCAAACCGGTTCCAGCCGGTTCAAACCGGTTTAAACCGGTTCAAACCGGTTCCAGCCGGTTTCAGCCGGTTCAAACCGGTTCCAGCCGGTTCCAGCCGGTTCAAACCGCTTCCAGCCGGTTCTAGCCTGTTCCAGCCGGTTCCAGCCGGTTCCAGCCGGTTCCAGCCGGTTCTAGCCGGTTCCAGCCGGTTCTAGCCGGTTCAAACCGGTTTAAACCGGTTCCAGCCGGTTTCAGGCGGTTCAAACCGGTTCCAGCCGGTTCCAGCCGGTTCAAACCGCTTCCAGCCGGTTCTAGCCTGTTCCAGCCGGTTCCAGCCGGTTCTAGCCGGTTCCAGCCGGTTCCAGCCGGTTCAAGCTAGCTCCAGCCGGTTCCAGCCGGTTCTAGCCTGTTTAGACCGGTTCAAACCGGTTCCAGCCGGTTCAAACCGGTTTAAACCGGTTCCATCCGGTTCCAGCCGGTTCCAGCCGGTTCAAACCGGTTCCAGCCGGTTCCAGCCGGTTCAAACCGGTTTAAACAGGTTCAAACCGGTTCCAGCCGGTTCCAGCCGGTTCAAAGCGGTTCCAGCCGGTTCCAGCCGGTTTAAACCGGTTCAAACCGGTTCCAGCCGGTTCCAGCCGGTTCCAGCCGGTTTAAACTTGTTCAAACCGGTTCCAGCCGGTTCCAGCCGGTTCCAACCGGTTCCAGCCGGTTTAAACCGGTTCCAGCCGGTTTCAGGCGGTTACAGCCGGTACCAGCCGGTTCAAACCGGTTCCATCCGGTTCCAGCTTGGTCAAGCCGGTTCCAGCCGGTTCCAGCCGGTTCAAGCTAGCTCCAGCCGGTTCCAGCCGGTTCTAGCCTCTTCCAGCCGGTTTCAGGCGGTTACAGCCGGTTCCAGCCGGTTCAAACCGGTTCCAGCCGGATCCAGCCGGTTCAAACCGGTTTACTCTGGTTCAAACCGGTTCCAGCCGGTTCCAGCCGGTTCAAGCCGGTTCCAGCCGGTTCCAGCCGGTTGAAGCTAGCTCCAGCCTGTTCCAGCCGGTTCCAGCCGGTTTAAACCGGTTCAAACCGGTTCCAGCCGGTTCCAGCCGGTTCCAGCCGGTTCAAACCGGTTTAAACTGGTTCATACCGATTCCAGCCGGTTCCAGCCGGTTCCAGCCGGTTTAAAACGGTTCAAACCGGTTCCAGCCTGTTCCAGCCGGTTCCAGCCGGTTCCAGCTGTTTTAAACCGGTTCAAACCGGTTCCAGCCGGTTCAAACCGGTTTAAACCGGTTCAAACCGGTTCCAGCCGGTTTCAGCCGGTTCAAACCGGTTCCAGCCGGTTCCAGCCGGTTCAAACCGCTTCCAGCCGGTTCTAGCCTGTTCCAGCCGGTTCCAGCCGGTTCCAGCCGGTTCCAGCCGGTTCTAGCCGGTTCCAGCCGGTTCTAGCCGGTTCAAACCGGTTTAAACCGGTTCCAGCCGGTTTCAGGCGGTTCAAACCGGTTCCAGCCGGTTCCAGCCGGTTCAAACCGCTTCCAGCCGGTTCTAGCCTGTTCCAGCCGGTTCCAGCCGGTTCTAGACGGTTCCAGCCGGTTCTAGCCGGTTCCAGCCGGTTCCAGCCGGTTCAAGCTAGCTCCAGCCGGTTCCAGCCGGTTCTAGCCTGTTTAGACCGGTTCAAACCGGTTCCAGCCGGTTCAAACCGGTTTAAACCGGTTCCATCCGGTTCCAGCCGGTTCCAGCCGGTTCAAACCGGTTCCAGCCGGTTCCAGCCGGTTTAAACCGGTTCAAACCGGTTCCAGCCGGTTCCAGCCGGTTCCAGCCGTTTCAAACCGGTTTAAACCGGTTCAAACCGGTTCCAGCCGGTTCCAGCCGGTTCAAACCGGTTCCAGCCGGTTCCAGCCGGTTTAAACCAGTTCAAACCATTTCCAGCCGGTTCCAGCCGGTTCCAACCGGTTTAAACCGGTTCAAACCGGTTCCAGCCGGTTCCAGCCGGTTCAAACCGGTACCAGCCGGTTCCAGCCGGTTTAAACCGGTTCAAACCGGTTCCAGCCGGTTCCAGCCGGTTCCAGCCGGTTCCAGCCGGTTCAAACCGGTTCCAGCCGGTTCCAGCCGCTTCTAGCCGCTTCCAGCTGCTTCCAGTTTGTCCAGCCGGTCCAGCCAACCTGCCAGCCATCCTCTCAGCCAGCCTCCCAGCCAGACAGCCAGACTCCCAGGCAGTCATCCAGCCAGCCAGCCAGCCAGCCAGCCAGATTCCCAGCCAGCCAGCCAGCCAGGCAGCCCGCCAGCCAGCCAGCCTCCCAGCCAGCCTCCTAGCCAGCCAGCCAGCCTCCAGGCCAGCGAGCCTCCCAGCCAGCCAGCCTCCCATCCAGCCTGCCAGCCAGCCTCCCAGCAGCCTCCCAGCCAGCCTCCCAGCCTCCCAGCCTCCCAGCCTCCCAGCCTCCCAGGCTCCCAGCCTCCCAGCCAGCCTCCTAGACTCCTCGCCTCCCAGCCTCCCAGCCTCCCAGCCTTCCAGCCTCCAAGCCAGCCAGCCAGCCTCCCAAACAGCCAGCCTTCCAGCCAGCCAGCCCACCAGCCAGCCAGCCTCCCAGCCAGTCTCCCAGCCTCCCATCCTCCCAGCCTCCCATCCTCCCAGCCTCCCAACCAGCCTCCCAGCCTCCCAGCCTCCCAGCGTCCCAGCCTCTAAGCCTCCCAGCCAGCCTCCCAGCCAGCCTCCCAGCCTCCCAGCCTCCCATCCAGCCTCCATGCCAGCCTCCCAGCCACCCAGCCTCCCAGCCAGCCAGCAAGCCAGCCAGCCAGCCAGCCAGCCTCCCAGGCAGCATCACAGCCAGTCTCCCATCCTCCCAGCCTCCCAGCCAGCCAGCCAACCAGCCAGCGAGCCAGCCAGCCTCACAGCCAGCCTCCCAGCCAGGCTCCCAGCCTCCCATCCTAAGAGGCTCCCAGCCTCCCAGCCTCCCAGCCAGCCTCCCAGCCTCCAAGACTCCCAGCCTCCCAGCCAGCCTCCCATTCTCCCAGCCTCCCAGCCAGCCTCCCAGCCTCCCAGCCAGCCTCCCAGCCTCCCAGCCTCCCAGCCAGCCTGCCAGCCAGACTCCCAGGCAGTCATCCAGCCAGCCAGCCAGCCAGCCAGCCAGACTCCGAGCCAGCCAGCCAGCCTCCCAAACAGCCAGGCTTCCAGCCAGCCAGCCCACCAGCCAGCCAGCCTCCCAGCCAGTCTCCCAGCCTCCCAGCCTCCCAGCCTCCCAGCCTCCCAGCCTCCCAGCCTCCCAACCAGCCTCCCAGCCTCCCAGCCAGCCTGCCAGCCAGCCAGCCAGCCAGCTAGCCTCCCAGCCAGCCTCCCAGCCTCCCAGCCTCCCAGCGTCCCAGCCTCCCAGCCTCCCAGCCAGCCTCCCAGCCAGCCTCCCAGCTTCCCAGCCTCCCAGCCAGCCTCCATGCCAGCCTCCCAGCCACCCAGCCTCCCAGCCAGCCAGCAAGCCAGCCAGCCATCCAGCCTCCCAGGCAGCATCACAGCCAGGCTCCCATCCTCCCAGCTTCCCAGCCAGCCAGCCAACCAGCCAGCGAGCCAGCCAGCCTCACAGCCAGCCTCCCAGCCAGGCTCCCAGCCTCCCATCCTCCCATCCTCCCAGCCTCCCAGCCTCCCAGCCTCCCAGCCTCCCAGCCAGCCTCCCAGCCTCCAAGACTCCCAGCCTCCCAGCCTCCCAGCCAGCCTCCCATGCTCCCAGCCTCCCAGCCAGCCTCCCAGCCTCCCAGCCAGCCTCCCAGCCTCCCAGCCTCCAAGCCAGTGCCAGCCAGCGAGCCAGCCTGTTCCAGCCGGTTCCAGCCGGTTCCAGCCGGTTCCAGCCAGTTCCAACCGGAAAAAACCGGTTCCAGCCGGTTCCAGCCGGTTTAAGCCGTTTCTAGCCGGTTCCAGCCTGTTCCAACCGGTTCCAGCCGGTTCCAGCCGGTTCCAGCTGGTACAAACCGGTTCCAGCCGGTTCCAGCCGGTTCAAACCGGTTTCAGCCGGTTCCAGCCGGTTCTAGCCGGTTCCAGCCGGTTCCAGCCGGTTCTAGCCGGTTCCAGCCGGTTCAAACCGGTTCCAGCCGGTTCTAGCCTGTTCCAGCCGGTTCCAGCCGGTTCCAGCCGGTTCCATCCGGTTCAAACCGGTTCCAGCCGGTTCCAGCCAGTTTAAACCGATTCAAACCGGTTCCAGCCGGTTCCAGCCGGTTCAAACCGGTTTAAACAGGTTCAAACCGGTTCCAGCCGGTTCCAGCCGGTTCAAACCGGTTCCAGCCGGTTCCAGCCGGTTTAAACCGGTTCAAACCGGTTCCAGCCGGTTCCAGCCGGTTCCAGCCGGTTTAAACTTGTTCAAACCGGTTCCAGCCGGTTCCAGCCGGTTCCAACCGGTTCCAGCCGGTTTAAACCGGTTCCAGCCGGTTTCAGGCGGTTACAGCCGGTACCAGCCGGTTCAAACCGGTTCCATCCGGTTCCAGCTTGGTCAAGCCGGTTCCAGCCGGTTCCAGCCGGTTCAAGCTAGCTCCAGCCGGTTCCAGCCGGTTCTAGCCTCTTCCAGCCGGTTTCAGGCGGTTACAGCCGGTTCCAGCCGGTTCAAACCGGTTCCAGCCGGATCCAGCCGGTTCAAACCGGTTTACTCTGGTTCAAACCGGTTCCAGCCGGTTCCAGCCGGTTCAAGCCGGTTCCAGCCGGTTCCAGCCGGTTGAAGCTAGCTCCAGCCTGTTCCAGCCGCTTCCAGCCGGTTTAAACCGGTTCAAACCGGTTCCAGCCGGTTCCAGCCGGTTCCAGCCGGTTCAAACCGGTTTAAACTGGTTCATACCGATTCCAGCCGGTTCCAGCCGGTTCCAGCCGGTTTAAAACGGTTCAAACCGGTTCCAGCCTGTTCCAGCCGGTTCCAGCCGGTTCCAGCTGGTTTAAATCGGTTCAAACCGGTTCCAGCCGGTTCAAACCGGTTTAAACCGGTTCAAACCGGTTCCAGCCGGTTTCAGCCGGTTCAAACCGGTTCCAGCCGGTTCCAGCCGGTTCAAACCGCTTCCAGCCGGTTCTAGCCTGTTCCAGCCGGTTCCAGCCGGTTCTAGCCGGTTCCAGCCGGTTCTAGCCGGTTCAAACCGGTTTAAACCGGTTCAAACCGGTTCCAGCCGGTTTCAGGCGGTTCAAACCGGTTCCAGCCGGTTCCAGCCGGTTCAAACCGCTTCCAGCCGGTTCTAGCCTGTTCCAGCCGGTTCCAGCCGGTTCTAGCCGGTTCCAGCCGGTTCTAGCCGGTTCCTGCCGTTTCCAGCCGGTTCAAGCTAGCTCCAGCCGGTTCCAGCCGGTTCTAGCCTGTTTAGACCGGTTCAAACCGGTTCCAGCCGGTTCAAACAGGTTTAAACCGGTTCAAACCGGTTCCAGCCGGTTCCAGCCGGTTCCAGCCGGTTCAAACCGGTTTAAACCGGTTTAAACCGGTTCAAACCGGTTCCATCCGGTTCCAGCCGGTTCCAGCCGTTTCAAACCGGTTCCAGCCGGTTCCAGCCGGTTTAAACCGGTTCAAACCGGTTCCAGCCGGTTCCAGCCGGTTCCAGCCGTTTCAAACCGGTTTAAACCGGTTCAAACCGGTTCCAGCCGGTTCCAGCCGGTTCAAACCGGTTCCAGCCGGTTCCAGCCGGTTTAAACCGGTTCAAACCGTTTCCAGCCGGTTCCAGCCGGTTCCAACCGGTTTAAACCGGTTCAAACCGGTTCCAGCCGGTTCCAGCCGGTTCAAACCGGTACAAGCCGGTTCCAGCCGGTTTAAACCGGTTCAAACCGGTTCCAGCCGGTTCCAGCCGGTTCAAACCGGTTCCAGCCGGTTCCAGCCGCTTCCAGCCGCTTCCAGCTGCTTCCAGTTTGTCCAGCCGGTCCAGCCAACCTGCCAGCCATCCTCTCAGCCAGCCTCCCAGCCAGACAGCCAGACTCCCAGGCAGTCATCCAGCCAGCCAGCCAGCCAGCCAGCCAGATTCCCAGCCAGCCAGCCAGCCAGGCAGCCCGCCAGCCAGCCAGCCTCCCAGCCAGCCTCCTAGCCAGCCAGCCAGCCTCCAGGCCAGCGAGCCTCCCAGCCAGCCAGCCTCCCATCCAGCCTGCCAGCCAGCCTCCCAGCAGCCTCCCAGCCAGCCTCCCAGCCTCCCAGCCTCCCAGCCTCCCAGCCTCCCAGGCTCCCAGCCTCCCAGCCAGCCTCCTAGACTCCTCGCCTCCCAGCCTCCCAGCCTCCCAGCCTTCCAGCCTCCAAGCCAGCCAGCCAGCCTCCCAAACAGCCAGCCTTCCAGCCAGCCAGCCCACCAGCCAGCCAGCCTCCCAGCCAGTCTCCCAGCCTCCCATCCTCCCAGCCTCCCATCCTCCCAGCCTCCCAACCAGCCTCCCAGCCTCCCAGCCTCCCAGCGTCCCAGCCTCTAAGCCTCCCAGCCAGCCTCCCAGCCAGCCTCCCAGCTTCCCAGCCTCCCAGCCAGCCTCCATGCCAGCCTCCCAGCCACCCAGCCTCCCAGCCAGCCAGCAAGCCAGCCAGCCATCCAGCCTCCCAGGCAGCATCACAGCCAGGCTCCCATCCTCCCAGCTTCCCAGCCAGCCAGCCAACCAGCCAGCGAGCCAGCCAGCCTCACAGCCAGCCTCCCAGCCAGGCTCCCAGCCTCCCATCCTCCCATCCTCCCAGCCTCCCAGCCTCCCAGCCTCCCAGCCTCCCAGCCAGCCTCCCAGCCTCCAAGACTCCCAGCCTCCCAGCCTCCCAGCCAGCCTCCCATGCTCCCAGCCTCCCAGCCAGCCTCCCAGCCTCCCAGCCAGCCTCCCAGCCTCCCAGCCTCCAAGCCAGTGCCAGCCAGCGAGCCAGCCTGTTCCAGCCGGTTCCAGCCGGTTCCATCCGGTTCCAGCCAGTTCCAAACGGAAAAAACCGGTTCCAGCCGGTTCCAGCCGGTTTAAGCCGTTTCTAGCCGGTTCCAGCCTGTTCCAACCGGTTCCAGCCGGTTCCAGCCGGTTCCAGCTGGTACAAACCGGTTCCAGCCGGTTCCAGCCGGTTCAAAACGGTTTCAGCCGGTTCCAGCCGGTTCTAGCCGGTTCCAGCCGGTTCCAGCCGGTTCTAGCCGGTTCCAGCCGGTTCAAACCGGTTCCAGCCGGTTCTAGCCTGTTCCAGCCGGTTCCAGCCGGTTCCAGCCGGTTCCATCCGGTTCAAACAGGTTCCAGCCGGTTCCAGCCAGTTTAAACCGATTCAAACCGGTTCAAGCCGGTTCCAGCCGGTTCAAACCGGTTTAAACAGGTTCAAACCGGTTCCAGCCGGTTCCAGCCGGTTCAAACCGGTTCCAGCCGGTTCCAGCCGGTTTAAACCGGTTTAAACCGGTTCCAGCCGGTTCCAGCCGGTTCCAGCCGGTTTAAACTTGTTCAAACCGGTTCCAGCCGGTTCCAGCCGGTTCCAACCGGTTCCAGCCGGTTTAAACCGGTTCCAGCCGGTTTCAGGCGGTTACAGCCGGTACCAGCCGGTTCAAACCGGTTCCATCCGGTTCCAGCTTGGTCAAGCCGGTTCCAGCCGGTTCCAGCCGGTTCAAGCTAGCTCCAGCCGGTTCCAGCCGGTTCTAGCCTCTTCCAGCCGGTTTCAGGCGGTTACAGCCGGTTCCAGCCGGTTCAAACCGGTTCCAGCCGGATCCAGCCGGTTCAAACCGGTTTACTCTGGTTCAAACCGGTTCCAGCCGGTTCCAGCCGGTTCAAGCCGGTTCCAGCCGGTTCCAGCCGGTTGAAGCTAGCTCCAGCCTGTTCCAGCCGGTTCCAGCCGGTTTAAAACGGTTCAAACCGGTTCCAGCCTGTTCCAGCCGGTTCCAGCCGGTTCCAGCTGGTTTAAACCGGTTCAAACCGGTTCCAGCCGGTTCAAACCGGTTTAAACCGGTTCCAACCGGTTCCAGCCGGTTTCAGCCGGTTCAAACCGGTTCCAGCCGGTTCCAGCCGGTTCAAACCGCTTCCAGCCGGTTCTAGCCTGTTCCAGCCGGTTCCAGCCGGTTCTAGCCGGTTCCAGCCGGTTCTAGCCGGTTCAAACCGGTTTAAACCGGTTCAAACCGGTTCCAGCCGGTTTCAGGCGGTTCAAACCGGTTCCAGCCGGTTCCAGCCGGTTCAAACCGCTTCCAGCCGGTTCTAGCCTGTTCCAGCCGGTTCCAGCCGGTTCTAGCCGGTTCCAGCCGGTTCTAGCCGGTTCCTGCCGGTTCCAGCCGGTTCAAGCTAGCTCCAGCCGGTTCCAGCCGGTTCTAGCCTGTTTAGACCGGTTCAAACCGGTTCCAGCCGGTTCAAACAGGTTTAAACCGGTTCAAACCGGTTCCAGCCGGTTCCAGCCGGTTCCAGCCGGTTCAAACCGGTTTAAACCGGTTTAAACCGGTTCAAACCGGTTCCAGCCGGTTCCAGCCGGTTCCAGCCGTTTCAAACCGGTTCCAGCCGGTTCCAGCCGGTTTAAACCGGTTCAAACCGGTTCCAGCCGGTTCCAGCCGGTTCCAGCCGTTTCAAACCGGTTTAAACCGGTTCAAACCGGTTCCAGCCGGTTCCAGCCGGTTCAAACCGGTTCCAGCCGGTTCCAGCCGGTTTAAACCGGTTCAAACCGTTTCCAGCCGGTTCCAGCCGGTTCCAGCCGTTTCAAACCGGTTTAAACCGGTTCAAACCGGTTCCAGCCGGTTCCAGCCGGTTCAAACCGGTACCAGCCGGTTCCAGCCGGTTTAAACCGGTTCAAACCGGTTCCAGCCGGTTCCAGCCGGTTCCAGCCGGTTCCAGCCGGTTCAAACCGGTTCCAGCCGGTTCCAGCCGCTTCCAGCCGCTTCCAGCTGCTTCCAGTTTGTCCAGCCGGTCCAGCCAACCTGCCAGCCATCCTCTCAGCCAGCCTCCCAGCCAGACAGCCAGACTCCCAGGCAGTCATCCAGCCAGCCAGCCAGCCAGCCAGCCAGATTCCCAGCCAGCCAGCCAGCCAGGCAGCCCGCCAGCCAGCCAGCCTCCCAGCCAGCCTCCTAGCCAGCCAGCCAGCCTCCAGGCCAGCGAGCCTCCCAGCCAGCCAGCCTCCCATCCAGCCTGCCAGCCAGCCTCCCAGCAGCCTCCCAGCCAGCCTCCCAGCCTCCCAGCCTCCCAGCCTCCCAGCCTCCCAGGCTCCCAGCCTCCCAGCCAGCCTCCTAGACTCCTCGCCTCCCAGCCTCCCAGCCTCCCAGCCTTCCAGCCTCCAAGCCAGCCAGCCAGCCTCCCAAACAGCCAGCCTTCCAGCCAGCCAGCCCACCAGCCAGCCAGCCTCCCAGCCAGTCTCCCAGCCTCCCATCCTCCCAGCCTCCCATCCTCCCAGCCTCCCAACCAGCCTCCCAGCCTCCCAGCCTCCCAGCGTCCCAGCCTCTAAGCCTCCCAGCCAGCCTCCCAGCCAGCCTCCCAGCCTCCCAGCCTCCCATCCAGCCTCCATGCCAGCCTCCCAGCCACCCAGCCTCCCAGCCAGCCAGCAAGCCAGCCAGCCAGCCAGCCAGCCTCCCAGGCAGCATCACAGCCAGTCTCCCATCCTCCCAGCCTCCCAGCCAGCCAGCCAACCAGCCAGCGAGCCAGCCAGCCTCACAGCCAGCCTCCCAGCCAGGCTCCCAGCCTCCCATCCTAAGAGGCTCCCAGCCTCCCAGCCTCCCAGCCAGCCTCCCAGCCTCCAAGACTCCCAGCCTCCCAGCCAGCCTCCCATTCTCCCAGCCTCCCAGCCAGCCTCCCAGCCTCCCAGCCAGCCTCCCAGCCTCCCAGCCTCCCAGCCAGCCTGCCAGCCAGACTCCCAGGCAGTCATCCAGCCAGCCAGCCAGCCAGCCAGCCAGACTCCGAGCCAGCCAGCCAGCCTCCCAAACAGCCAGGCTTCCAGCCAGCCAGCCCACCAGCCAGCCAGCCTCCCAGCCAGTCTCCCAGCCTCCCAGCCTCCCAGCCTCCCAGCCTCCCAGCCTCCCAGCCTCCCAACCAGCCTCCCAGCCTCCCAGCCAGCCTGCCAGCCAGCCAGCCAGCCAGCTAGCCTCCCAGCCAGCCTCCCAGCCTCCCAGCCTCCCAGCGTCCCAGCCTCCCAGCCTCCCAGCCAGCCTCCCAGCCAGCCTCCCAGCTTCCCAGCCTCCCAGCCAGCCTCCATGCCAGCCTCCCAGCCACCCAGCCTCCCAGCCAGCCAGCAAGCCAGCCAGCCATCCAGCCTCCCAGGCAGCATCACAGCCAGGCTCCCATCCTCCCAGCTTCCCAGCCAGCCAGCCAACCAGCCAGCGAGCCAGCCAGCCTCACAGCCAGCCTCCCAGCCAGGCTCCCAGCCTCCCATCCTCCCATCCTCCCAGCCTCCCAGCCTCCCAGCCTCCCAGCCTCCCAGCCAGCCTCCCAGCCTCCAAGACTCCCAGCCTCCCAGCCTCCCAGCCAGCCTCCCATGCTCCCAGCCTCCCAGCCAGCCTCCCAGCCTCCCAGCCAGCCTCCCAGCCTCCCAGCCTCCAAGCCAGTGCCAGCCAGCGAGCCAGCCTGTTCCAGCCGGTTCCAGCCGGTTCCAGCCGGTTCCAGCCAGTTCCAACCGGAAAAAACCGGTTCCAGCCGGTTCCAGCCGGTTTAAGCCGTTTCTAGCCGGTTCCAGCCTGTTCCAACCGGTTCCAGCCGGTTCCAGCCGGTTCCAGCTGGTACAAACCGGTTCCAGCCGGTTCCAGCCGGTTCAAACCGGTTTCAGCCGGTTCCAGCCGGTTCTAGCCGGTTCCAGCCGGTTCCAGCCGGTTCTAGCCGGTTCCAGCCGGTTCAAACCGGTTCCAGCCGGAAAAAACCGGTTCCAGCCGGTTCCAGCCGGAAAAAACCAGTTTCAGCCGGTTCCAGGCGGTTCCAGCCGGTTCAAACCGGTTCCAACCGGTTCCAGACGGTTCCAGCCGGAAAAAACCGGTTCCAGCCGTTTCCAGCCGGTTCCAGCCGGAAAAACCGATTCCAGCCGGAAAAAAACGGTTCAGCCGGTTCAAGCCGGTTCCAGCCGGTTCCAGCCGGTTCCAGCCGGTTCCAGCCGGAAAAAACCGGTTCCAGCCGGTTCCAGCCGGTTCCAGCCGGAAAAAACCGGTTCCAGCCGTTTCCAGCCGGTTCCAGCCGGTTCTAGCGGGTTCCAGCCGGTTCAAGCCGGTTCCAGCCTGTTCCAACCATTTCCAGCCTGTTCCAGCCGGTTCCAGCCGGTTCCAGCCGGTTCCAGCCGGTTCTAGCCGGTTCCAGCCGGTTCAAACCGGTTCCAGCCGGTTCCAGCCGGAAAAAAACGGTTCCAGCCGGTTCAAACCGGTTCCAGCCGGTTCCAGCCGGTTCAAACCGGTTCCAGCCGTTTCCAGCCGGTTCCAGCCGGAAAAAACCGGTTCCAGCCGGTTCCAGCTGGTTCCAGCCGGTTCTAGACGGTTCAAGCTAGTTCCAGCCGGTTCCAGCCTGTTCCAGCCGGTTCCAGCCGGTTCCAGCCCGTTCAAGCTAGTTCCAGCCGGTTCCAGCCGGTTCTAGCCTGTTCCAGCCGGTTCCAGCCGGTTCAAGCTAGTTCCAGGCGGTTTCAGGCGGTTCCAGCCGGTTCCAGGCGGTTCCAGCCGGTTCCAGCCGGTTCCAACCGGTTCCAGCCGGTTCCAGACGGTTCAAACCGGTTCCAGCCGGTTCCAGCCGGAAAAAACCGGTTCCAGCCGGTTCCAGCTGGTTCCAGCCGGTTCCAGCCGGTTCTAGCCTGTTCCATCCGGTTCCAGCCGGTTCCAGCCGGTTTAAACCGGTTCATACCGGTTCCAGCCGGGTCAAGCCGGTTCCAGCCGCTTCCAGCCGCTTCCAGCCGCTTCCAGGTGGTCCAGCCGGTCCAGCCAACCAGCCAGCCATCCTCTCAGCCAGCCTCCCAGCCTCCCAGCCTCCCAGCCTCCCAGCCTCCCAGCCTCCCAGCCAGTGCCAGCCAGCGAGCCAGCCTGTTCCAGCCGGTTCCAGCCGGTTCCATCCGGTTCCAGCCGATTCTAGCCGGTTCGAGCCGGTACCAGCCGGTTCTAGCCGGTTCCAGCCAGTTCCAGCCGGAAAAAAACGGTTCCAGCCGGTTTCAGGCGGTTACAGCTGGTACCAGCCAGTTCAAAACGTTTCCAGCCGGTTCCAGCTGGGTCAGGCCGGTTCCAGCCGGTTCCAGCCGGTTCAAGCTAGCTCCAGCCGGTTCCAGCCGGTTCTAGCCTGTTCCAGCCGGTTTCAGGCGGTTACAGCCGGTTCCAGCCGGTTCAAACCGGTTGCAGCCGGTTCCAGCCGGTTCAAACCGGTTTAAACCGGTTCAAACCGGTTCCAGCCCGTTCCAGCCGGTTCTAGCCTGTTCCAGCCGGCTTCAGTCGGTTACAGCCGGTTAGAGCCGGTTCAAACGGGTTCCAGCCGGTTCCAGCCGGTTCCAACCGGTTTAAACCGGTTCAAACCGGTTCCAGCCGGTTCCAGCCGGTTTAAACCGGTTCAAACCGGTTCCAGCCGGTTCCAGCCGGTTCCATCCGGTTCAAACCGGTTCCAGTCGGTTCCAGCCAGTTTAAACCGATTCAAACCGGTTCCAGCCGGTTCCAGCCGGTTCAAACCGGTTTAAACAGGTTCAAACCGGTTCCAGCCGGTTCCAGCCGGTTCAAACCGGTTCCAGTCGGTTCCAGCCGGTTTAAACCGGTTCAAACCGGTTCCAGCCGGTTCCAGCCGGTTCCAGCCGGTTTAAACCGGTTCAAACCGGTTCCAGCCGGTTCCAGCCGGTTCCAACCGGTTCCAGCCGGTTTAAACCGGTTCCAGCCGGTTTCAGGCGGTTACAGCCGGTACCAGCCGGTTCAAACCGGTTCCATCCGGTTCCAGCTTGGTCAAGCCGGTTCCAGCCGGTTCCAGCCGGTTCAAGCTAGCTCCAGCCGGTTCCAGGCGGTTCTAGCCTCTTCCAGCCGGTTTCAGGCGGTTACAGCCGGTTCCAGCCGGTTCAAACCGGTTCCAGCCGGATCCAGCCGGTTCAAACCGGTTTACTCTGGTTCAAACCGGTTCCTGCCGGTTCCAGCCGGTTCTAGCCGGTTCCAGCCGGTTCCAGCCGGTTCAAACCGGTTTAAACTGGTTCAAACCGGTTCCAGCCGGTTCCAGCCGGTTCAAACCGGTTCAAACCGGTGCCAGCCGGTTCCAGCCGGTTTAAACCGGTTCAAACCGGTTCCAGCCGGTTCCAGCCGGTTCAAACCGGTTTAAACTGGTTCATACCGTTTCCAGCCGGTTCCAGCCGGTTCCAGCCGGTTTAAAACGGTTCAAACCGGTTCCAGCCTGTTCCAGCCGGTTCCAGCCGGTTGCAGCCGGTTTAAACCGGTTCAAACCGGTTCCAGCCGGTTCAAACCGGTTTAAACCGGTTCCAACCGGTTCCAGCCGGTTTCAGCCGGTTCAAACCGGTTCCAGCCGGTTCCAGCCGGTTCAAAACGCTTCCAGCCGGTTCTAGCCTGTTCCAGCCGGTTCCAGCCGGTTCCAGCCGGTTCCAGCCGGTTCTAGCCGGTTCCAGCCGGTTCTAGCCGGTTCAAACCGGTTTAAACCGGTTCCAGCCGGTTCCAGCCGGTTCCAGCCGTTTCAAACCGGTTTAAACCGGTTCAAACCGGTTCCAGCAGGTTCCAGCCGGTTCAAACCGCTTCCAGCCGGTTCTAGACTGTTCCAGCCGGTTCCAGCCGGTTCCAGCCGGTTCCAGCCGTTTCAAACCGGTTTAAACCGGTACAAACCGCTTCCAGCCGGTTCTAGCCTGTTCCAGCCGGTTCTAGCCGGTTCCAGGCGGTTCCAGCCGGTTCCAGCCGGTTCCAGCCGGTTCAAACCGCTTCCAGCCGGTTCTAGCCTGTTCCTGCCTGTTCCAGCCGGTTCTAGCCGGTTCCAGCCGGTTCTAGCCGGTTCCATCCGGTTCCAGCCGGTTCAAGCTAGCTCCAGCGGGTTCCAGCCGGTTCTAGCCTGTTTAGACCGGTTCAAACCGGTTCCAGCCGTTTCAAACCGGTTTAAACCGGTTCAAACCGGTTCCAGCCGGTTCCAGCCGGTTCAAACCGGTTCCAGCCGGTTCCAGCCGGTTCAAACCGGTTCCAGCCGGTTCCAGCCGGTTCCAGCCGGTTTAAACCGGTTCAAACCGGTTCCAGCCGGTTCCAGCCGGTTCCAGCCGGTTGAAACCGGTTCCAGCCGGTTCCAGCCGGTTTAAACCGGTTCAAACCGTTTCCAGCCGGTTCCAGCCGGTTCCAACCGGTTTAAACCGGTTCAAACCGGTTCCAGCCGGTTCCAGCCGGTTCAAACCGGTACCAGCCGGTTCCAGCCGGTTTAAACCGGTTCAAACCGGTTCCAGCCGGTTCCAGCCGGTTCCAGCCGGTTCCAGCCGGTTCAAACCGGTTCCAGCCGGTTCCAGCCGCTTCCAGCCGCTTCCAGCTGCTTCCAGGTTGTCCAGCCGGTCCAGCCAACCTGCCAGCCATCCTCTCAGCCAGCCTCCCAGCCAGACAGCCAGACTCCCAGGCAGTCATCCAGCCAGCCAGCCAGCCAGCCAGCCAGATTCCCAGCCAGCCAGCCAGCCAGGCAGCCCGCCAGCCAGCCAGCCTCCCAGCCAGCCTCCTAGCCAGCCAGCCAGCCTCCAGGCCAGCGAGCCTCCCAGCCAGCCAGCCTCCCATCCAGCCTGCCAGCCAGCCTCCCAGCAGCCTCCCAGCCAGCCTCCCAGCCTCCCAGCCTCCCAGCCTCCCAGGCTCCCAGCCTCCCAGCCAGCCTCCTAGACTCCTCGCCTCCCAGCCTCCCAGCCTCCCAGCCTTCCAGCCTCCAAGCCAGCCAGCCAGCCTCCCAAACAGCCAGCCTTCCAGCCAGCCAGCCCACCAGCCAGCCAGCCTCCCAGCCAGTCTCCCAGCCTCCCATCCTCCCAGCCTCCCATCCTCCCAGCCTCCCAACCAGCCTCCCAGCCTCCCAGCCTCCCAGCCTCCCAGCCTCCCAGCCTCCCAACCAGCCTCCCAGCCTCCCAGCCAGCCTGCCAGCCAGCCAGCCAGCCAGCTAGCCTCCCAGCCAGCCTCCCAGCCTCCCAGCCTCCCAGCGTCCCAGGCTCCCAGCCTCCCAGCCAGCCTCCCAGCCAGCCTCCCAGCTTCCCAGCCTCCCAGCCAGCCTCCATGCCAGCCTCCCAGCCACCCAGCCTCCCAGCCAGCCAGCAAGCCAGCCAGCCATCCAGCCTCCCAGGCAGCATCACAGCCAGGCTCCCATCCTCCCAGCTTCCCAGCCAGCCAGCCAACCAGCCAGCGAGCCAGCCAGCCTCACAGCCAGCCTCCCAGCCAGGCTCCCAGCCTCCCATCCTCCCATCCTCCCAGCCTCCCAGCCTCCCAGCCTCCCAGCCTCCCAGCCAGCCTCCCAGCCTCCAAGACTCCCAGCCTCCCAGCCTCCCAGCCAGCCTCCCATGCTCCCAGCCTCCCAGCCAGCCTCCCAGCCTCCCAGCCAGCCTCCCAGCCTCCCAGCCTCCAAGCCAGTGCCAGCCAGCGAGCCAGCCTGTTCCAGCCGGTTCCAGCCGGTTCCATCCGGTTCCAGCCAGTTCCAACCGGAAAAAACCGGTTCCAGCCGGTTCCAGCCGGTTTAAGCCGTTTCTAGCCGGTTCCAGCCTGTTCCAACCGGTTCCAGCCGGTTCCAGCCGGTTCCAGCTGGTACAAACCGGTTCCAGCCGGTTCCAGCCGGTTCAAACCGGTTTCAGCCAGTTCCAGCCGGTTCTAGCCGGTTCCAGCCGGTTCCAGCCGGTTCTAGCCGGTTCCAGCCGGTTCAAACCGGTTCCAGCCGGTTCTAGCCTATTCCAGCCGGTTTCAGGCGGTTACAGCCGGTTCCAGCCGGTTCAAACCGGTTCCAGCCGGTTCCAGCCGGTTCAAACCGGTTTAAACCGGTTCAAACCGGTTCCAGCCCGTTCCAGCCGGTTCTAGCCTGTTCCAGCCGGCTTCAGTCGGTTACAGCCGGTTAGAGCCGGTTCAAACGGGTTCCAGCCGGTTCCAGCCGGTTCCAACCGGTTTAAACCGGTTCAAACCGGTTCCAGCCGGTTCCAGCCGGTTTAAACCGGTTCAAACCGGTTCCAGCCGGTTCCAGCCGGTTCCATCCGGTTCAAACCGGTTCCAGCCGGTTCCAGCCAGTTTAAACCGATTCAAACCGGTTCCAGCCGGTTCCAGCCGGTTCAAACCGGTTTAAACAGGTTCAAACCGGTTCCAGCCGGTTCCAGCCGGTTCAAACCGGTTCCAGCCGGTTCCAGCCGGTTTAAACCGGTTCAAACCGGTTCCAGCCGGTTCCAGCCGGTTCCAGCCGGTTTAAACTTGTTCAAACCGGTTCCAGCCGGTTCCAGCCGGTTCAAACCGGTTCCAGCCGGTTTAAACCGGTTCCAGCCGGTTTCAGGCGGTTACAGCCGGTACCAGCCGGTTCAAACCGGTTCCATCCGGTTCCAGCTTGGTCAAGCCGGTTCCAGCCGGTTCCAGCCGGTTCAAGCTAGCTCCAGCCGGTTCCAGCCGGTTCTAGCCTCTTCCAGCCGGTTTCAGGCGGTTACAGCCGGTTCCAGCCGGTTCAAACCGGTTCCAGCCGGATCCAGCCGGTTCAAACCGGTTTAAACCGGTTCAAAGCGGTTCCAGCCGGTTCCAGCCGGTTCAAGCCGGTTCCAGCCGGTTCCAGCCGGTTGAAGCTAGCTCCAGCCTGTTCCAGCCGGTTCCAGCCGGTTTAAACCGGTTCAAACCGGTTCCAGCCGGTTCCAGCCGGTTCCAGCCGGTTCAAACCGGTTTAAACTGGTTCATACCGATTCCAGCCGGTTCCAGCCGGTTCCAGCCGGTTTAAAACGGTTCAAACCGGTTCCAGCCTGTTCCAGCCGGTTCCAGCCGGTTCCAGCTGGTTTAAACCGGTTCAAACCGGTTCCAGCCGGTTCAAACCGGTTTAAACCGGTTCAAACCGGTTCCAGCCGGTTTCAGCCGGTTCAAACCGGTTCCAGCCGGTTCCAGCCGGTTCAAACCGCTTCCAGCCGGTTCTAGCCTGTTCCAGCCGGTTCCAGCCGGTTCCAGCCGGTTCCAGCCGGTTCTAGCCGGTTCCAGCCGGTTCTAGCCGGTTCAAACCGGTTTAAACCGGTTCCAGCCGGTTTCAGGCGGTTCAAACCGGTTCCAGCCGGTTCCAGCCGGTTCAAACCGCTTCCAGCCGGTTCTAGCCTGTTCCAGCCGGTTCCAGCCGGTTCTAGCCGGTTCCAGCCGGTTCCAGCCGGTTCAAGCTAGCTCCAGCCGGTTCCAGCCGGTTCTAGCCTGTTTAGACCGGTTCAAACCGGTTCCAGCCGGTTCAAACCGGTTTAAACCGGTTCCATCCGGTTCCAGCCGGTTCCAGCCGGTTCAAACCGGTTCCAGCCGGTTCCAGCCGGTTCAAACCGGTTTAAACAGGTTCAAACCGGTTCCAGCCGGTTCCAGCCGGTTCAAAGCGGTTCCAGCCGGTTCCAGCCGGTTTAAACCGGTTCAAACCGGTTCCAGCCGGTTCCAGCCGGTTCCAGCCGGTTTAAACTTGTTCAAACCGGTTCCAGCCGGTTCCAGCCGGTTCCAACCGGTTCCAGCCGGTTTAAACCGGTTCCAGCCGGTTTCAGGCGGTTACAGCCGGTACCAGCCGGTTCAAACCGGTTCCATCCGGTTCCAGCTTGGTCAAGCCGGTTCCAGCCGGTTCCAGCCGGTTCAAGCTAGCTCCAGCCGGTTCCAGCCGGTTCTAGCCTCTTCCAGCCGGTTTCAGGCGGTTACAGCCGGTTCCAGCCGGTTCAAACCGGTTCCAGCCGGATCCAGCCGGTTCAAACCGGTTTACTCTGGTTCAAACCGGTTCCAGCCGGTTCCAGCCGGTTCAAGCCGGTTCCAGCCGGTTCCAGCCGGTTGAAGCTAGCTCCAGCCTGTTCCAGCCGGTTCCAGCCGGTTTAAACCGGTTCAAACCGGTTCCAGCCGGTTCCAGCCGGTTCCAGCCGGTTCAAACCGGTTTAAACTGGTTCATACCGATTCCAGCCGGTTCCAGCCGGTTCCAGCCGGTTTAAAACGGTTCAAACCGGTTCCAGCCTGTTCCAGCCGGTTCCAGCCGGTTCCAGCTGTTTTAAACCGGTTCAAACCGGTTCCAGCCGGTTCAAACCGGTTTAAACCGGTTCAAACCGGTTCCAGCCGGTTTCAGCCGGTTCAAACCGGTTCCAGCCGGTTCCAGCCGGTTCAAACCGCTTCCAGCCGGTTCTAGCCTGTTCCAGCCGGTTCCAGCCGGTTCCAGCCGGTTCCAGCCGGTTCTAGCCGGTTCCAGCCGGTTCTAGCCGGTTCAAACCGGTTTAAACCGGTTCCAGCCGGTTTCAGGCGGTTCAAACCGGTTCCAGCCGGTTCCAGCCGGTTCAAACCGCTTCCAGCCGGTTCTAGCCTGTTCCAGCCGGTTCCAGCCGGTTCTAGACGGTTCCAGCCGGTTCTAGCCGGTTCCAGCCGGTTCCAGCCGGTTCAAGCTAGCTCCAGCCGGTTCCAGCCGGTTCTAGCCTGTTTAGACCGGTTCAAACCGGTTCCAGCCGGTTCAAACCGGTTTAAACCGGTTCCATCCGGTTCCAGCCGGTTCCAGCCGGTTCAAACCGGTTCCAGCCGGTTCCAGCCGGTTTAAACCGGTTCAAACCGGTTCCAGCCGGTTCCAGCCGGTTCCAGCCGTTTCAAACCGGTTTAAACCGGTTCAAACCGGTTCCAGCCGGTTCCAGCCGGTTCAAACCGGTTCCAGCCGGTTCCAGCCGGTTTAAACCAGTTCAAACCATTTCCAGCCGGTTCCAGCCGGTTCCAACCGGTTTAAACCGGTTCAAACCGGTTCCAGCCGGTTCCAGCCGGTTCAAACCGGTACCAGCCGGTTCCAGCCGGTTTAAACCGGTTCAAACCGGTTCCAGCCGGTTCCAGCCGGTTCCAGCCGGTTCCAGCCGGTTCAAACCGGTTCCAGCCGGTTCCAGCCGCTTCTAGCCGCTTCCAGCTGCTTCCAGTTTGTCCAGCCGGTCCAGCCAACCTGCCAGCCATCCTCTCAGCCAGCCTCCCAGCCAGACAGCCAGACTCCCAGGCAGTCATCCAGCCAGCCAGCCAGCCAGCCAGCCAGATTCCCAGCCAGCCAGCCAGCCAGGCAGCCCGCCAGCCAGCCAGCCTCCCAGCCAGCCTCCTAGCCAGCCAGCCAGCCTCCAGGCCAGCGAGCCTCCCAGCCAGCCAGCCTCCCATCCAGCCTGCCAGCCAGCCTCCCAGCAGCCTCCCAGCCAGCCTCCCAGCCTCCCAGCCTCCCAGCCTCCCAGGCTCCCAGCCTCCCAGCCAGCCTCCTAGACTCCTCGCCTCCCAGCCTCCCAGCCTCCCAGCCTTCCAGCCTCCAAGCCAGCCAGCCAGCCTCCCAAACAGCCAGCCTTCCAGCCAGCCAGCCCACCAGCCAGCCAGCCTCCCAGCCAGTCTCCCAGCCTCCCATCCTCCCAGCCTCCCATCCTCCCAGCCTCCCAACCAGCCTCCCAGCCTCCCAGCCTCCCAGCGTCCCAGCCTCTAAGCCTCCCAGCCAGCCTCCCAGCCAGCCTCCCAGCCTCCCAGCCTCCCATCCAGCCTCCATGCCAGCCTCCCAGCCACCCAGCCTCCCAGCCAGCCAGCAAGCCAGCCAGCCAGCCAGCCAGCCTCCCAGGCAGCATCACAGCCAGTCTCCCATCCTCCCAGCCTCCCAGCCAGCCAGCCAACCAGCCAGCGAGCCAGCCAGCCTCACAGCCAGCCTCCCAGCCAGGCTCCCAGCCTCCCATCCTAAGAGGCTCCCAGCCTCCCAGCCTCCCAGCCAGCCTCCCAGCCTCCAAGACTCCCAGCCTCCCAGCCAGCCTCCCATTCTCCCAGCCTCCCAGCCAGCCTCCCAGCCTCCCAGCCAGCCTCCCAGCCTCCCAGCCTCCCAGCCAGCCTGCCAGCCAGACTCCCAGGCAGTCATCCAGCCAGCCAGCCAGCCAGCCAGCCAGACTCCGAGCCAGCCAGCCAGCCTCCCAAACAGCCAGGCTTCCAGCCAGCCAGCCCACCAGCCAGCCAGCCTCCCAGCCAGTCTCCCAGCCTCCCAGCCTCCCAGCCTCCCAGCCTCCCAGCCTCCCAGCCTCCCAACCAGCCTCCCAGCCTCCCAGCCAGCCTGCCAGCCAGCCAGCCAGCCAGCTAGCCTCCCAGCCAGCCTCCCAGCCTCCCAGCCTCCCAGCGTCCCAGCCTCCCAGCCTCCCAGCCAGCCTCCCAGCCAGCCTCCCAGCTTCCCAGCCTCCCAGCCAGCCTCCATGCCAGCCTCCCAGCCACCCAGCCTCCCAGCCAGCCAGCAAGCCAGCCAGCCATCCAGCCTCCCAGGCAGCATCACAGCCAGGCTCCCATCCTCCCAGCTTCCCAGCCAGCCAGCCAACCAGCCAGCGAGCCAGCCAGCCTCACAGCCAGCCTCCCAGCCAGGCTCCCAGCCTCCCATCCTCCCATCCTCCCAGCCTCCCAGCCTCCCAGCCTCCCAGCCTCCCAGCCAGCCTCCCAGCCTCCAAGACTCCCAGCCTCCCAGCCTCCCAGCCAGCCTCCCATGCTCCCAGCCTCCCAGCCAGCCTCCCAGCCTCCCAGCCAGCCTCCCAGCCTCCCAGCCTCCAAGCCAGTGCCAGCCAGCGAGCCAGCCTGTTCCAGCCGGTTCCAGCCGGTTCCATCCGGTTCCAGCCAGTTCCAACCGGAAAAAACCGGTTCCAGCCGGTTCCAGCCGGTTTAAGCCGTTTCTAGCCGGTTCCAGCCTGTTCCAACCGGTTCCAGCCGGTTCCAGCCGGTTCCAGCTGGTACAAACCGGTTCCAGCCGGTTCCAGCCGGTTCAAAACGGTTTCAGCCGGTTCCAGCCGGTTCTAGCCGGTTCCAGCCGGTTCCAGCCGGTTCTAGCCGGTTCCAGCCGGTTCAAACCGGTTCCAGCCGGTTCTAGCCTGTTCCAGCCGGTTCCAGCCGGTTCCAGCCGGTTCCATCCGGTTCAAACCGGTTCCAGCCGGTTCCAGCCAGTTTAAACCGATTCAAACCGGTTCCAGCCGGTTCCAGCCGGTTCAAACCGGTTTAAACAGGTTCAAACCGTTTCCAGCCGGTTCCAGCCGGTTCAAACCGGTTCCAGCCGGTTCCAGCCGGTTTAAACCGGTTTAAACCGGTTCCAGCCGGTTCCAGCCGGTTCCAGCCGGTTTAAACTTGTTCAAACCGGTTCCAGCCGGTTCCAGCCGGTTCCAACCGGTTCCAGCCGGTTTAAACCGGTTCCAGCCGGTTTCAGGCGGTTACAGCCGGTACCAGCCGGTTCAAACCGGTTCCATCCGGTTCCAGCTTGGTCAAGCCGGTTCCAGCCGGTTCCAGCCGGTTCAAGCTAGCTCCAGCCGGTTCCAGCCGGTTCTAGCCTCTTCCAGCCGGTTTCAGGCGGTTACAGCCGGTTCCAGCCGGTTCAAACCGGTTCCAGCCGGATCCAGCCGGTTCAAACCGGTTTACTCTGGTTCAAACCGGTTCCAGCCGGTTCCAGCCGGTTCAAGCCGGTTCCAGCCGGTTCCAGCCGGTTGAAGCTAGCTCCAGCCTGTTCCAGCCGGTTCCAGCCGGTTTAAACCGGTTCAAACCGGTTCCAGCCGGTTCCAGCCGGTTCCAGCCGGTTCAAACCGGTTTAAACTGGTTCATACCGATTCCAGCCGGTTCCAGCCGGTTCCAGCCGGTTTAAAACGGTTCAAACCGGTTCCAGCCTGTTCCAGCCGGTTCCAGCCGGTTCCAGCTGGTTTAAACCGGTTCAAACCGGTTCCAGCCGGTTCAAACCGGTTTAAACCGGTTCAAACCGGTTCCAGCCGGTTTCAGCCGGTTCAAACCGGTTCCAGCCGGTTCCAGCCGGTTCAAACCGCTTCCAGCCGGTTCTAGCCTGTTCCAGCCGGTTCCAGCCGGTTCTAGCCGGTTCCAGCCGGTTCTAGCCGGTTCAAACCGGTTTAAACCGGTTCAAACCGGTTCCAGCCGGTTTCAGGCGGTTCAAACCGGTTCCAGCCGGTTCCAGCCGGTTCAAACCGCTTCCAGCCGGTTCTAGCCTGTTCCAGCCGGTTCCAGCCGGTTCTAGCCGGTTCCAGCCGGTTCTAGCCGGTTCCTGCCGGTTCCAGCCGGTTCAAGCTAGCTCCAGCCGGTTCCAGCCGGTTCTAGCCTGTTTAGACCGGTTCAAACCGGTTCCAGCCGGTTCAAACAGGTTTAAACCGGTTCAAACCGGTTCCAGCCGGTTCCAGCCGGTTCCAGCCGGTTCAAACCGGTTTAAACCGGTTCAAACCGGTTCCATCCGGTTCCAGCCGGTTCCAGCCGTTTCAAACCGGTTCCAGCCGGTTCCAGCCGGTTTAAACCGGTTCAAACCGGTTCCAGCCGGTTCCAGCCGGTTCCAGCCGTTTCAAACCGGTTTAAACCGGTTCAAACCCGTTCCAGCCGGTTCCAGCCGGTTCAAACCGGTACCAGCCGGTTCCAGCCGGTTTAAACCGGTTCAAACCGGTTCCAGCCGGTTCCAGCCGGTTCCAGCCGGTTCCAGCCGGTTCAAACCGGTTCCAGCCGGTTCCAGCCGATTCCAGCCGCTTCCAGCTGCTTCCAGTTTGTCCAGCCGGGCCAGCCAACCTGCCAGCCATCCTCTCAGCCAGCCTCCCAGCCAGACAGCCAGACTCCCAGGCAGTCATCCAGCCAGCCAGCCAGCCAGCCAGCCAGATTCCCAGCCAGCCAGCCAGCCAGGCAGCCCGCCAGCCAGCCAGCCTCCCAGCCAGCCTCCTAGCCAGCCAGCCAGCCTCCAGGCCAGCGAGCCTCCCAGCCAGCCAGCCTCCCATCCAGCCTGCCAGCCAGCCTCCCAGCAGCCTCCCAGCCAGCCTCCCAGCCTCCCAGCCTCCCATCCAGCCTCCATGCCAGCCTCCCAGCCACCCAGCCTCCCAGCCAGCCAGCAAGCCAGCCAGCCAGCCAGCCTCCCAGGCAGCATCACAGCCAGGCTCCCATCCTCCCAGCCTCCCAGCCAGCCAGCCAACCAGCCAGCGAGACAGCCAGCCTCACAGCCAGCCTCCCAGCCAGGCTCCCAGCCTCCAATCCGCCCAGCCTCCCAGCTCCCAGCCTCCCAGCCAGCCTCCCAGCCTCCAAGACTCCCAGCCTCCCAGCCTCCCAGCCAGCCTCCCAGCCAGCCTCCCAGCCTCCCAGCCTCCCATCCAGCCTCCATGCCAGCCTCCCAGCCACCCAGCCTCCCAGCCAGCCAGCAAGCCAGCCAGCCAGCCAGCCAGCCTCCCAGGCAGCATCACAGCCAGTCTCCCATCCTCCCAGCCTCCCAGCCAGCCAGCCAACCAGCCAGCGAGCCAGCCAGCCTCACAGCCAGCCTCCCAGCCAGGCTCCCAGCCTCCCATCCTAAGAGGCTCCCAGCCTCCCAGCCTCCCAGCCAGCCTCCCAGCCTCCAAGACTCCCAGCCTCCCAGCCAGCCTCCCATTCTCCCAGCCTCCCAGCCAGCCTCCCAGCCTCCCAGCCAGCCTCCCAGCCTCCCAGCCTCCCAGCCAGCCTGCCAGCCAGACTCCCAGGCAGTCATCCAGCCAGCCAGCCAGCCAGCCAGCCAGACTCCGAGCCAGCCAGCCAGCCTCCCAAACAGCCAGGCTTCCAGCCAGCCAGCCCACCAGCCAGCCAGCCTCCCAGCCAGTCTCCCAGCCTCCCAGCCTCCCAGCCTCCCAGCCTCCCAGCCTCCCAGCCTCCCAACCAGCCTCCCAGCCTCCCAGCCAGCCTGCCAGCCAGCCAGCCAGCCAGCTAGCCTCCCAGCCAGCCTCCCAGCCTCCCAGCCTCCCAGCGTCCCAGCCTCCCAGCCTCCCAGCCAGCCTCCCAGCCAGCCTCCCAGCTTCCCAGCCTCCCAGCCAGCCTCCATGCCAGCCTCCCAGCCACCCAGCCTCCCAGCCAGCCAGCAAGCCAGCCAGCCATCCAGCCTCCCAGGCAGCATCACAGCCAGGCTCCCATCCTCCCAGCTTCCCAGCCAGCCAGCCAACCAGCCAGCGAGCCAGCCAGCCTCACAGCCAGCCTCCCAGCCAGGCTCCCAGCCTCCCATCCTCCCATCCTCCCAGCCTCCCAGCCTCCCAGCCTCCCAGCCTCCCAGCCAGCCTCCCAGCCTCCAAGACTCCCAGCCTCCCAGCCTCCCAGCCAGCCTCCCATGCTCCCAGCCTCCCAGCCAGCCTCCCAGCCTCCCAGCCAGCCTCCCAGCCTCCCAGCCTCCAAGCCAGTGCCAGCCAGCGAGCCAGCCTGTTCCAGCCGGTTCCAGCCGGTTCCATCCGGTTCCAGCCAGTTCCAACCGGAAAAAACCGGTTCCAGCCGGTTCCAGCCGGTTTAAGCCGTTTCTAGCCGGTTCCAGCCTGTTCCAACCGGTTCCAGCCGGTTCCAGCCGGTTCCAGCTGGTACAAACCGGTTCCAGCCGGTTCCAGCCGGTTCAAAACGGTTTCAGCCGGTTCCAGCCGGTTCTAGCCGGTTCCAGCCGGTTCCAGCCGGTTCTAGCCGGTTCCAGCCGGTTCAAACCGGTTCCAGCCGGTTCTAGCCTGTTCCAGCCGGTTCCAGCCGGTTCCAGCCGGTTCCATCCGGTTCAAACCGGTTCCAGCCGGTTCCAGCCAGTTTAAACCGATTCAAACCGGTTCCAGCCGGTTCCAGCCGGTTCAAACCGGTTTAAACAGGTTCAAACCGGTTCCAGCCGGTTCCAGCCGGTTCAAACCGGTTCCAGCCGGTTCCAGCCGGTTTAAACCGGTTCAAACCGGTTCCAGCCGGTTCCAGCCGGTTCCAGCCGGTTTAAACTTGTTCAAACCGGTTCCAGCCGGTTCCAGCCGGTTCCAACCGGTTCCAGCCGGTTTAAACCGGTTCCAGCCGGTTTCAGGCGGTTACAGCCGGTACCAGCCGGTTCAAACCGGTTCCATCCGGTTCCAGCTTGGTCAAGCCGGTTCCAGCCGGTTCCAGCCGGTTCAAGCTAGCTCCAGCCGGTTCCAGCCGGTTCTAGCCTCTTCCAGCCGGTTTCAGGCGGTTACAGCCGGTTCCAGCCGGTTCAAACCGGTTCCAGCCGGATCCAGCCGGTTCAAACCGGTTTACTCTGGTTCAAACCGGTTCCAGCCGGTTCCAGCCGGTTCAAGCCGGTTCCAGCCGGTTCCAGCCGGTTGAAGCTAGCTCCAGCCTGTTCCAGCCGGTTCCAGCCGGTTTAAACCGGTTCAAACCGGTTCCAGCCGGTTCCAGCCGGTTCCAGCCGGTTCAAACCGGTTTAAACTGGTTCATACCGATTCCAGCCGGTTCCAGCCGGTTCCAGCCGGTTTAAAACGGTTCAAACCGGTTCCAGCCTGTTCCAGCCGGTTCCAGCCGGTTCCAGCTGGTTTAAACCGGTTCAAACCGGTTCCAGCCGGTTCAAACCGGTTTAAACCGGTTCAAACCGGTTCCAGCCGGTTTCAGCCGGTTCAAACCGGTTCCAGCCGGTTCCAGCCGGTTCAAACCGCTTCCAGCCGGTTCTAGCCTGTTCCAGCCGGTTCCAGCCGGTTCTAGCCGGTTCCAGCCGGTTCTAGCCGGTTCAAACCGGTTTAAACCGGTTCAAACCGGTTCCAGCCGGTTTCAGGCGGTTCAAACCGGTTCCAGCCGGTTCCAGCCGGTTCAAACCGCTTCCAGCCGGTTCTAGCCTGTTCCAGCCGGTTCCAGCCGGTTCTAGCCGGTTCCAGCCGGTTCTAGCCGGTTCCTGCCGGTTCCAGCCGGTTCAAGCTAGCTCCAGCCGGTTCCAGCCGGTTCTAGCCTGTTTAGACCGGTTCAAACCGGTTCCAGCCGGTTCAAACAGGTTTAAACCGGTTCAAACCGGTTCCAGCCGGTTCCAGCCGGTTCCAGCCGGTTCAAACCGGTTTAAACCGGTTCAAACCGGTTCCATCCGGTTCCAGCCGGTTCCAGCCGTTTCAAACCGGTTCCAGCCGGTTCCAGCCGGTTTAAACCGGTTCAAACCGGTTCCAGCCGGTTCCAGCCGGTTCCAGCCGTTTCAAACCGGTTTAAACCGGTTCAAACCCGTTCCAGCCGGTTCCAGCCGGTTCAAACCGGTACCAGCCGGTTCCAGCCGGTTTAAACCGGTTCAAACCGGTTCCAGCCGGTTCCAGCCGGTTCCAGCCGGTTCCAGCCGGTTCAAACCGGTTCCAGCCGGTTCCAGCCGATTCCAGCCGCTTCCAGCTGCTTCCAGTTTGTCCAGCCGGGCCAGCCAACCTGCCAGCCATCCTCTCAGCCAGCCTCCCAGCCAGACAGCCAGACTCCCAGGCAGTCATCCAGCCAGCCAGCCAGCCAGCCAGCCAGATTCCCAGCCAGCCAGCCAGCCAGGCAGCCCGCCAGCCAGCCAGCCTCCCAGCCAGCCTCCTAGCCAGCCAGCCAGCCTCCAGGCCAGCGAGCCTCCCAGCCAGCCAGCCTCCCATCCAGCCTGCCAGCCAGCCTCCCAGCAGCCTCCCAGCCAGCCTCCCAGCCTCCCAGCCTCCCAGCCTCCCAGCCTCCCAGGCTCCCAGCCTCCCAGCCAGCCTCCTAGACTCCTCGCCTCCCAGCCTCCCAGCCTCCCAGCCTTCCAGCCTCCAAGCCAGCCAGCCAGCCTCCCAAACAGCCAGCCTTCCAGCCAGCCAGCCCACCAGCCAGCCAGCCTCCCAGCCAGTCTCCCAGCCTCCCATCCTCCCAGCCTCCCATCCTCCCAGCCTCCCAACCAGCCTCCCAGCCTCCCAGCCTCCCAGCGTCCCAGCCTCTAAGCCTCCCAGCCAGCCTCCCAGCCAGCCTCCCAGCCTCCCAGCCTCCCATCCAGCCTCCATGCCAGCCTCCCAGCCACCCAGCCTCCCAGCCAGCCAGCAAGCCAGCCAGCCAGCCAGCCAGCCTCCCAGGCAGCATCACAGCCAGTCTCCCATCCTCCCAGCCTCCCAGCCAGCCAGCCAACCAGCCAGCGAGCCAGCCAGCCTCACAGCCAGCCTCCCAGCCAGGCTCCCAGCCTCCCATCCTAAGAGGCTCCCAGCCTCCCAGCCTCCCAGCCAGCCTCCCAGCCTCCAAGACTCCCAGCCTCCCAGCCAGCCTCCCATTCTCCCAGCCTCCCAGCCAGCCTCCCAGCCTCCCAGCCAGCCTCCCAGCCTCCCAGCCTCCCAGCCAGCCTGCCAGCCAGACTCCCAGGCAGTCATCCAGCCAGCCAGCCAGCCAGCCAGCCAGACTCCGAGCCAGCCAGCCAGCCTCCCAAACAGCCAGGCTTCCAGCCAGCCAGCCCACCAGCCAGCCAGCCTCCCAGCCAGTCTCCCAGCCTCCCAGCCTCCCAGCCTCCCAGCCTCCCAGCCTCCCAACCAGCCTCCCAGCCTCCCAGCCAGCCTGCCAGCCAGCCAGCCAGCCAGCTAGCCTCCCAGCCAGCCTCCCAGCCTCCCAGCCTCCCAGCGTCCCAGCCTCCCAGCCTCCCAGCCAGCCTCCCAGCCAGCCTCCCAGCTTCCCAGCCTCCCAGCCAGCCTCCATGCCAGCCTCCCAGCCACCCAGCCTCCCAGCCAGCCAGCAAGCCAGCCAGCCATCCAGCCTCCCAGGCAGCATCACAGCCAGGCTCCCATCCTCCCAGCTTCCCAGCCAGCCAGCCAACCAGCCAGCGAGCCAGCCAGCCTCACAGCCAGCCTCCCAGCCAGGCTCCCAGCCTCCCATCCTCCCATCCTCCCAGCCTCCCAGCCTCCCAGCCTCCCAGCCTCCCAGCCAGCCTCCCAGCCTCCAAGACTCCCAGCCTCCCAGCCTCCCAGCCAGCCTCCCATGCTCCCAGCCTCCCAGCCAGCCTCCCAGCCTCCCAGCCAGCCTCCCAGCCTCCCAGCCTCCAAGCCAGTGCCAGCCAGCGAGCCAGCCTGTTCCAGCCGGTTCCAGCCGGTTCCATCCGGTTCCAGCCAGTTCCAACCGGAAAAAACCGGTTCCAGCCGGTTCCAGCCGGTTTAAGCCGTTTCTAGCCGGTTCCAGCCTGTTCCAACCGGTTCCAGCCGGTTCCAGCCGGTTCCAGCTGGTACAAACCGGTTCCAGCCGGTTCCAGCCGGTTCAAAACGGTTTCAGCCGGTTCCAGCCGGTTCTAGCCGGTTCCAGCCGGTTCCAGCCGGTTCTAGCCGGTTCCAGCCGGTTCAAACCGGTTCCAGCCGGTTCTAGCCTGTTCCAGCCGGTTCCAGCCGGTTCCAGCCGGTTCCATCCGGTTCAAACAGGTTCCAGCCGGTTCCAGCCAGTTTAAACCGATTCAAACCGGTTCCAGCCGGTTCCAGCCGGTTCAAACCGGTTTAAACAGGTTCAAACCGGTTCCAGCCGGTTCCAGCCGGTTCAAACCGGTTCCAGCCGGTTCCAGCCGGTTTAAACCGGTTTAAACCGGTTCCAGCCGGTTCCAGCCGGTTCCAGCCGGTTTAAACTTGTTCAAACCGGTTCCAGCCGGTTCCAGCCGGTTCCAACCGGTTCCAGCCGGTTTAAACCGGTTCCAGCCGGTTTCAGGCGGTTACAGCCGGTACCAGCCGGTTCAAACCGGTTCCATCCGGTTCCAGCTTGGTCAAGCCGGTTCCAGCCGGTTCCAGCCGGTTCAAGCTAGCTCCAGCCGGTTCCAGCCGGTTCTAGCCTCTTCCAGCCGGTTTCAGGCGGTTACAGCCGGTTCCAGCCGGTTCAAACCGGTTCCAGCCGGATCCAGCCGGTTCAAACCGGTTTACTCTGGTTCAAACCGGTTCCAGCCGGTTCCAGCCGGTTCAAGCCGGTTCCAGCCGGTTCCAGCCGGTTGAAGCTAGCTCCAGCCTGTTCCAGCCGGTTCCAGCCGGTTTAAAACGGTTCAAACCGGTTCCAGCCTGTTCCAGCCGGTTCCAGCCGGTTCCAGCTGGTTTAAACCGGTTCAAACCGGTTCCAGCCGGTTCAAACCGGTTTAAACCGGTTCCAACCGGTTCCAGCCGGTTTCAGCCGGTTCAAACCGGTTCCAGCCGGTTCCAGCCGGTTCAAACCGCTTCCAGCCGGTTCTAGCCTGTTCCAGCCGGTTCCAGCCGGTTCTAGCCGGTTCCAGCCGGTTCTAGCCGGTTCAAACCGGTTTAAACCGGTTCAAACCGGTTCCAGCCGGTTTCAGGCGGTTCAAACCGGTTCCAGCCGGTTCCAGCCGGTTCAAACCGCTTCCAGCCGGTTCTAGCCTGTTCCAGCCGGTTCCAGCCGGTTCTAGCCGGTTCCAGCCGGTTCTAGCCGGTTCCTGCCGGTTCCAGCCGGTTCAAGCTAGCTCCAGCCGGTTCCAGCCGGTTCTAGCCTGTTTAGACCGGTTCAAACCGGTTCCAGCCGGTTCAAACAGGTTTAAACCGGTTCAAACCGGTTCCAGCCGGTTCCAGCCGGTTCCAGCCGGTTCAAACCGGTTTAAACCGGTTTAAACCGGTTCAAACCGGTTCCAGCCGGTTCCAGCCGGTTCCAGCCGTTTCAAACCGGTTCCAGCCGGTTCCAGCCGGTTTAAACCGGTTCAAACCGGTTCCAGCCGGTTCCAGCCGGTTCCAGCCGTTTCAAACCGGTTTAAACCGGTTCAAACCGGTTCCAGCCGGTTCCAGCCGGTTCAAACCGGTTCCAGCCGGTTCCAGCCGGTTTAAACCGGTTCAAACCGTTTCCAGCCGGTTCCAGCCGGTTCCAGCCGTTTCAAACCGGTTTAAACCGGTTCAAACCGGTTCCAGCCGGTTCCAGCCGGTTCAAACCGGTACCAGCCGGTTCCAGCCGGTTTAAACCGGTTCAAACCGGTTCCAGCCGGTTCCAGCCGGTTCCAGCCGGTTCCAGCCGGTTCAAACCGGTTCCAGCCGGTTCCAGCCGCTTCCAGCCGCTTCCAGCTGCTTCCAGTTTGTCCAGCCGGTCCAGCCAACCTGCCAGCCATCCTCTCAGCCAGCCTCCCAGCCAGACAGCCAGACTCCCAGGCAGTCATCCAGCCAGCCAGCCAGCCAGCCAGCCAGATTCCCAGCCAGCCAGCCAGCCAGGCAGCCCGCCAGCCAGCCAGCCTCCCAGCCAGCCTCCTAGCCAGCCAGCCAGCCTCCAGGCCAGCGAGCCTCCCAGCCAGCCAGCCTCCCATCCAGCCTGCCAGCCAGCCTCCCAGCAGCCTCCCAGCCAGCCTCCCAGCCTCCCAGCCTCCCAGCCTCCCAGCCTCCCAGGCTCCCAGCCTCCCAGCCAGCCTCCTAGACTCCTCGCCTCCCAGCCTCCCAGCCTCCCAGCCTTCCAGCCTCCAAGCCAGCCAGCCAGCCTCCCAAACAGCCAGCCTTCCAGCCAGCCAGCCCACCAGCCAGCCAGCCTCCCAGCCAGTCTCCCAGCCTCCCATCCTCCCAGCCTCCCATCCTCCCAGCCTCCCAACCAGCCTCCCAGCCTCCCAGCCTCCCAGCGTCCCAGCCTCTAAGCCTCCCAGCCAGCCTCCCAGCCAGCCTCCCAGCCTCCCAGCCTCCCATCCAGCCTCCATGCCAGCCTCCCAGCCACCCAGCCTCCCAGCCAGGCAGCAAGCCAGCCAGCCAGCCAGCCAGCCTCCCAGGCAGCATCACAGCCAGTCTCCCATCCTCCCAGCCTCCCAGCCAGCCAGCCAACCAGCCAGCGAGCCAGCCAGCCTCACAGCCAGCCTCCCAGCCAGGCTCCCAGCCTCCCATCCTAAGAGGCTCCCAGCCTCCCAGCCTCCCAGCCAGCCTCCCAGCCTCCAAGACTCCCAGCCTCCCAGCCAGCCTCCCATTCTCCCAGCCTCCCAGCCAGCCTCCCAGCCTCCCAGCCAGCCTCCCAGCCTCCCAGCCTCCCAGCCAGCCTGCCAGCCAGACTCCCAGGCAGTCATCCAGCCAGCCAGCCAGCCAGCCAGCCAGACTCCGAGCCAGCCAGCCAGCCTCCCAAACAGCCAGGCTTCCAGCCAGCCAGCCCACCAGCCAGCCAGCCTCCCAGCCAGTCTCCCAGCCTCCCAGCCTCCCAGCCTCCCAGCCTCCCAGCCTCCCAGCCTCCCAACCAGCCTCCCAGCCTCCCAGCCAGCCTGCCAGCCAGCCAGCCAGCCAGCTAGCCTCCCAGCCAGCCTCCCAGCCTCCCAGCCTCCCAGCGTCCCAGCCTCCCAGCCTCCCAGCCAGCCTCCCAGCCAGCCTCCCAGCTTCCCAGCCTCCCAGCCAGCCTCCATGCCAGCCTCCCAGCCACCCAGCCTCCCAGCCAGCCAGCAAGCCAGCCAGCCATCCAGCCTCCCAGGCAGCATCACAGCCAGGCTCCCATCCTCCCAGCTTCCCAGCCAGCCAGCCAACCAGCCAGCGAGCCAGCCAGCCTCACAGCCAGCCTCCCAGCCAGGCTCCCAGCCTCCCATCCTCCCATCCTCCCAGCCTCCCAGCCTCCCAGCCTCCCAGCCTCCCAGCCAGCCTCCCAGCCTCCAAGACTCCCAGCCTCCCAGCCTCCCAGCCAGCCTCCCATGCTCCCAGCCTCCCAGCCAGCCTCCCAGCCTCCCAGCCAGCCTCCCAGCCTCCCAGCCTCCAAGCCAGTGCCAGCCAGCGAGCCAGCCTGTTCCAGCCGGTTCCAGCCGGTTCCATCCGGTTCCAGCCAGTTCCAACCGGAAAAAACCGGTTCCAGCCGGTTCCAGCCGGTTTAAGCCGTTTCTAGCCGGTTCCAGCCTGTTCCAACCGGTTCCAGCCGGTTCCAGCCGGTTCCAGCTGGTACAAACCGGTTCCAGCCGGTTCCAGCCGGTTCAAAACGGTTTCAGCCGGTTCCAGCCGGTTCTAGCCGGTTCCAGCCGGTTCCAGCCGGTTCTAGCCGGTTCCAGCCGGTTCAAACCGGTTCCAGCCGGTTCTAGCCTGTTCCAGCCGGTTCCAGCCGGTTCCAGCCGGTTCCATCCGGTTCAAACCGGTTCCAGCCGGTTCCAGCCAGTTTAAACCGATTCAAACCGGTTCCAGCCGGTTCCAGCCGGTTCAAACCGGTTTAAACAGGTTCAAACCGGTTCCAGCCGGTTCCAGCCGGTTCAAACCGGTTCCAGCCGGTTCCAGCCGGTTTAAACCGGTTCAAACCGGTTCCAGCCGGTTCCAGCCGGTTCCAGCCGGTTTAAACTTGTTCAAACCGGTTCCAGCCGGTTCCAGCCGGTTCCAACCGGTTCCAGCCGGTTTAAACCGGTTCCAGCCGGTTTCAGGCGGTTACAGCCGGTACCAGCCGGTTCAAACCGGTTCCATCCGGTTCCAGCTTGGTCAAGCCGGTTCCAGCCGGTTCCAGCCGGTTCAAGCTAGCTCCAGCCGGTTCCAGCCGGTTCTAGCCTCTTCCAGCCGGTTTCAGGCGGTTACAGCCGGTTCCAGCCGGTTCAAACCGGTTCCAGCCGGATCCAGCCGGTTCAAACCGGTTTACTCTGGTTCAAACCGGTTCCAGCCGGTTCCAGCCGGTTCAAGCCGGTTCCAGCCGGTTCCAGCCGGTTGAAGCTAGCTCCAGCCTGTTCCAGCCGGTTCCAGCCGGTTTAAACCGGTTCAAACCGGTTCCAGCCGGTTCCAGCCGGTTCCAGCCGGTTCAAACCGGTTTAAACTGGTTCATACCGATTCCAGCCGGTTCCAGCCGGTTCCAGCCGGTTTAAAACGGTTCAAACCGGTTCCAGCCTGTTCCAGCCGGTTCCAGCCGGTTCCAGCTGGTTTAAACCGGTTCAAACCGGTTCCAGCCGGTTCAAACCGGTTTAAACCGGTTCAAACCGGTTCCAGCCGGTTTCAGCCGGTTCAAACCGGTTCCAGCCGGTTCCAGCCGGTTCAAACCGCTTCCAGCCGGTTCTAGCCTGTTCCAGCCGGTTCCAGCCGGTTCTAGCCGGTTCCAGCCGGTTCTAGCCGGTTCAAACCGGTTTAAACCGGTTCAAACCGGTTCCAGCCGGTTTCAGGCGGTTCAAACCGGTTCCAGCCGGTTCCAGCCGGTTCAAACCGCTTCCAGCCGGTTCTAGCCTGTTCCAGCCGGTTCCAGCCGGTTCTAGCCGGTTCCAGCCGGTTCTAGCCGGTTCCTGCCGGTTCCAGCCGGTTCAAGCTAGCTCCAGCCGGTTCCAGCCGGTTCTAGCCTGTTTAGACCGGTTCAAACCGGTTCCAGCCGGTTCAAACAGGTTTAAACCGGTTCAAACCGGTTCCAGCCGGTTCCAGCCGGTTCCAGCCGGTTCAAACCGGTTTAAACCGGTTCAAACCGGTTCCATCCGGTTCCAGCCGGTTCCAGCCGTTTCAAACCGGTTCCAGCCGGTTCCAGCCGGTTTAAACCGGTTCAAACCGGTTCCAGCCGGTTCCAGCCGGTTCCAGCCGTTTCAAACCGGTTTAAACCGGTTCAAACCCGTTCCAGCCGGTTCCAGCCGGTTCAAACCGGTACCAGCCGGTTCCAGCCGGTTTAAACCGGTTCAAACCGGTTCCAGCCGGTTCCAGCCGGTTCCAGCCGGTTCCAGCCGGTTCAAACCGGTTCCAGCCGGTTCCAGCCGATTCCAGCCGCTTCCAGCTGCTTCCAGTTTGTCCAGCCGGGCCAGCCAACCTGCCAGCCATCCTCTCAGCCAGCCTCCCAGCCAGACAGCCAGACTCCCAGGCAGTCATCCAGCCAGCCAGCCAGCCAGCCAGCCAGATTCCCAGCCAGCCAGCCAGCCAGGCAGCCCGCCAGCCAGCCAGCCTCCCAGCCAGCCTCCTAGCCAGCCAGCCAGCCTCCAGGCCAGCGAGCCTCCCAGCCAGCCAGCCTCCCATCCAGCCTGCCAGCCAGCCTCCCAGCAGCCTCCCAGCCAGCCTCCCAGCCTCCCAGCCTCCCAGCCTCCCAGCCTCCCAGGCTCCCAGCCTCCCAGCCAGCCTCCTAGACTCCTCGCCTCCCAGCCTCCCAGCCTCCCAGCCTTCCAGCCTCCAAGCCAGCCAGCCAGCCTCCCAAACAGCCAGCCTTCCAGCCAGCCAGCCCACCAGCCAGCCAGCCTCCCAGCCAGTCTCCCAGCCTCCCATCCTCCCAGCCTCCCATCCTCCCAGCCTCCCAACCAGCCTCCCAGCCTCCCAGCCTCCCAGCGTCCCAGCCTCTAAGCCTCCCAGCCAGCCTCCCAGCCAGCCTCCCAGCCTCCCAGCCTCCCATCCAGCCTCCATGCCAGCCTCCCAGCCACCCAGCCTCCCAGCCAGCCAGCAAGCCAGCCAGCCAGCCAGCCAGCCTCCCAGGCAGCATCACAGCCAGTCTCCCATCCTCCCAGCCTCCCAGCCAGCCAGCCAACCAGCCAGCGAGCCAGCCAGCCTCACAGCCAGCCTCCCAGCCAGGCTCCCAGCCTCCCATCCTAAGAGGCTCCCAGCCTCCCAGCCTCCCAGCCAGCCTCCCAGCCTCCAAGACTCCCAGCCTCCCAGCCAGCCTCCCATTCTCCCAGCCTCCCAGCCAGCCTCCCAGCCTCCCAGCCAGCCTCCCAGCCTCCCAGCCTCCCAGCCAGCCTGCCAGCCAGACTCCCAGGCAGTCATCCAGCCAGCCAGCCAGCCAGCCAGCCAGACTCCGAGCCAGCCAGCCAGCCTCCCAAACAGCCAGGCTTCCAGCCAGCCAGCCCACCAGCCAGCCAGCCTCCCAGCCAGTCTCCCAGCCTCCCAGCCTCCCAGCCTCCCAGCCTCCCAGCCTCCCAACCAGCCTCCCAGCCTCCCAGCCAGCCTGCCAGCCAGCCAGCCAGCCAGCTAGCCTCCCAGCCAGCCTCCCAGCCTCCCAGCCTCCCAGCGTCCCAGCCTCCCAGCCTCCCAGCCAGCCTCCCAGCCAGCCTCCCAGCTTCCCAGCCTCCCAGCCAGCCTCCATGCCAGCCTCCCAGCCACCCAGCCTCCCAGCCAGCCAGCAAGCCAGCCAGCCATCCAGCCTCCCAGGCAGCATCACAGCCAGGCTCCCATCCTCCCAGCTTCCCAGCCAGCCAGCCAACCAGCCAGCGAGCCAGCCAGCCTCACAGCCAGCCTCCCAGCCAGGCTCCCAGCCTCCCATCCTCCCATCCTCCCAGCCTCCCAGCCTCCCAGCCTCCCAGCCTCCCAGCCAGCCTCCCAGCCTCCAAGACTCCCAGCCTCCCAGCCTCCCAGCCAGCCTCCCATGCTCCCAGCCTCCCAGCCAGCCTCCCAGCCTCCCAGCCAGCCTCCCAGCCTCCCAGCCTCCAAGCCAGTGCCAGCCAGCGAGCCAGCCTGTTCCAGCCGGTTCCAGCCGGTTCCATCCGGTTCCAGCCAGTTCCAACCGGAAAAAACCGGTTCCAGCCGGTTCCAGCCGGTTTAAGCCGTTTCTAGCCGGTTCCAGCCTGTTCCAACCGGTTCCAGCCGGTTCCAGCCGGTTCCAGCTGGTACAAACCGGTTCCAGCCGGTTCCAGCCGGTTCAAAACGGTTTCAGCCGGTTCCAGCCGGTTCTAGCCGGTTCCAGCCGGTTCCAGCCGGTTCTAGCCGGTTCCAGCCGGTTCAAACCGGTTCCAGCCGGTTCTAGCCTGTTCCAGCCGGTTCCAGCCGGTTCCAGCCGGTTCCATCCGGTTCAAACAGGTTCCAGCCGGTTCCAGCCAGTTTAAACCGATTCAAACCGGTTCCAGCCGGTTCCAGCCGGTTCAAACCGGTTTAAACAGGTTCAAACCGGTTCCAGCCGGTTCCAGCCGGTTCAAACCGGTTCCAGCCGGTTCCAGCCGGTTTAAACCGGTTTAAACCGGTTCCAGCCGGTTCCAGCCGGTTCCAGCCGGTTTAAACTTGTTCAAACCGGTTCCAGCCGGTTCCAGCCGGTTCCAACCGGTTCCAGCCGGTTTAAACCGGTTCCAGCCGGTTTCAGGCGGTTACAGCCGGTACCAGCCGGTTCAAACCGGTTCCATCCGGTTCCAGCTTGGTCAAGCCGGTTCCAGCCGGTTCCAGCCGGTTCAAGCTAGCTCCAGCCGGTTCCAGCCGGTTCTAGCCTCTTCCAGCCGGTTTCAGGCGGTTACAGCCGGTTCCAGCCGGTTCAAACCGGTTCCAGCCGGATCCAGCCGGTTCAAACCGGTTTACTCTGGTTCAAACCGGTTCCAGCCGGTTCCAGCCGGTTCAAGCCGGTTCCAGCCGGTTCCAGCCGGTTGAAGCTAGCTCCAGCCTGTTCCAGCCGGTTCCAGCCGGTTTAAAACGGTTCAAACCGGTTCCAGCCTGTTCCAGCCGGTTCCAGCCGGTTCCAGCTGGTTTAAACCGGTTCAAACCGGTTCCAGCCGGTTCAAACCGGTTTAAACCGGTTCCAACCGGTTCCAGCCGGTTTCAGCCGGTTCAAACCGGTTCCAGCCGGTTCCAGCCGGTTCAAACCGCTTCCAGCCGGTTCTAGCCTGTTCCAGCCGGTTCCAGCCGGTTCTAGCCGGTTCCAGCCGGTTCTAGCCGGTTCAAACCGGTTTAAACCGGTTCAAACCGGTTCCAGCCGGTTTCAGGCGGTTCAAACCGGTTCCAGCCGGTTCCAGCCGGTTCAAACCGCTTCCAGCCGGTTCTAGCCTGTTCCAGCCGGTTCCAGCCGGTTCTAGCCGGTTCCAGCCGGTTCTAGCCGGTTCCTGCCGGTTCCAGCCGGTTCAAGCTAGCTCCAGCCGGTTCCAGCCGGTTCTAGCCTGTTTAGACCGGTTCAAACCGGTTCCAGCCGGTTCAAACAGGTTTAAACCGGTTCAAACCGGTTCCAGCCGGTTCCAGCCGGTTCCAGCCGGTTCAAACCGGTTTAAACCGGTTTAAACCGGTTCAAACCGGTTCCAGCCGGTTCCAGCCGGTTCCAGCCGTTTCAAACCGGTTCCAGCCGGTTCCAGCCGGTTTAAACCGGTTCAAACCGGTTCCAGCCGGTTCCAGCCGGTTCCAGCCGTTTCAAACCGGTTTAAACCGGTTCAAACCGGTTCCAGCCGGTTCCAGCCGGTTTAAACCGGTTCAAACCGTTTCCAGCCGGTTCCAGCCGGTTCCAGCCGTTTCAAACCGGTTTAAACCGGTTCAAACCGGTTCCAGCCGGTTCCAGCCGGTTCAAACCGGTACCAGCCGGTTCCAGCCGGTTTAAACCGGTTCAAACCGGTTCCAGCCGGTTCCAGCCGGTTCCAGCCGGTTCCAGCCGGTTCAAACCGGTTCCAGCCGGTTCCAGCCGCTTCCAGCCGCTTCCAGCTGCTTCCAGTTTGTCCAGCCGGTCCAGCCAACCTGCCAGCCATCCTCTCAGCCAGCCTCCCAGCCAGACAGCCAGACTCCCAGGCAGTCATCCAGCCAGCCAGCCAGCCAGCCAGCCAGATTCCCAGCCAGCCAGCCAGCCAGGCAGCCCGCCAGCCAGCCAGCCTCCCAGCCAGCCTCCTAGCCAGCCAGCCAGCCTCCAGGCCAGCGAGCCTCCCAGCCAGCCAGCCTCCCATCCAGCCTGCCAGCCAGCCTCCCAGCAGCCTCCCAGCCAGCCTCCCAGCCTCCCAGCCTCCCAGCCTCCCAGGCTCCCAGCCTCCCAGCCAGCCTCCTAGACTCCTCGCCTCCCAGCCTCCCAGCCTCCCAGCCTTCCAGCCTCCAAGCCAGCCAGCCAGCCTCCCAAACAGCCAGCCTTCCAGCCAGCCAGCCCACCAGCCAGCCAGCCTCCCAGCCAGTCTCCCAGCCTCCCATCCTCCCAGCCTCCCATCCTCCCAGCCTCCCAACCAGCCTCCCAGCCTCCCAGCCTCCCAGCGTCCCAGCCTCTAAGCCTCCCAGCCAGCCTCCCAGCCAGCCTCCCAGCCTCCCAGCCTCCCATCCAGCCTCCATGCCAGCCTCCCAGCCACCCAGCCTCCCAGCCAGCCAGCAAGCCAGCCAGCCAGCCAGCCAGCCTCCCAGGCAGCATCACAGCCAGTCTCCCATCCTCCCAGCCTCCCAGCCAGCCAGCCAACCAGCCAGCGAGCCAGCCAGCCTCACAGCCAGCCTCCCAGCCAGGCTCCCAGCCTCCCATCCTAAGAGGCTCCCAGCCTCCCAGCCTCCCAGCCAGCCTCCCAGCCTCCAAGACTCCCAGCCTCCCAGCCAGCCTCCCATTCTCCCAGCCTCCCAGCCAGCCTCCCAGCCTCCCAGCCAGCCTCCCAGCCTCCCAGCCTCCCAGCCAGCCTGCCAGCCAGACTCCCAGGCAGTCATCCAGCCAGCCAGCCAGCCAGCCAGCCAGACTCCGAGCCAGCCAGCCAGCCTCCCAAACAGCCAGGCTTCCAGCCAGCCAGCCCACCAGCCAGCCAGCCTCCCAGCCAGTCTCCCAGCCTCCCAGCCTCCCAGCCTCCCAGCCTCCCAGCCTCCCAGCCTCCCAACCAGCCTCCCAGCCTCCCAGCCAGCCTGCCAGCCAGCCAGCCAGCCAGCTAGCCTCCCAGCCAGCCTCCCAGCCTCCCAGCCTCCCAGCGTCCCAGCCTCCCAGCCTCCCAGCCAGCCTCCCAGCCAGCCTCCCAGCTTCCCAGCCTCCCAGCCAGCCTCCATGCCAGCCTCCCAGCCACCCAGCCTCCCAGCCAGCCAGCAAGCCAGCCAGCCATCCAGCCTCCCAGGCAGCATCACAGCCAGGCTCCCATCCTCCCAGCTTCCCAGCCAGCCAGCCAACCAGCCAGCGAGCCAGCCAGCCTCACAGCCAGCCTCCCAGCCAGGCTCCCAGCCTCCCATCCTCCCATCCTCCCAGCCTCCCAGCCTCCCAGCCTCCCAGCCTCCCAGCCAGCCTCCCAGCCTCCAAGACTCCCAGCCTCCCAGCCTCCCAGCCAGCCTCCCATGCTCCCAGCCTCCCAGCCAGCCTCCCAGCCTCCCAGCCAGCCTCCCAGCCTCCCAGCCTCCAAGCCAGTGCCAGCCAGCGAGCCAGCCTGTTCCAGCCGGTTCCAGCCGGTTCCATCCGGTTCCAGCCAGTTCCAACCGGAAAAAACCGGTTCCAGCCGGTTCCAGCCGGTTTAAGCCGTTTCTAGCCGGTTCCAGCCTGTTCCAACCGGTTCCAGCCGGTTCCAGCCGGTTCCAGCTGGTACAAACCGGTTCCAGCCGGTTCCAGCCGGTTCAAAACGGTTTCAGCCGGTTCCAGCCGGTTCTAGCCGGTTCCAGCCGGTTCCAGCCGGTTCTAGCCGGTTCCAGCCGGTTCAAACCGGTTCCAGCCGGTTCTAGCCTGTTCCAGCCGGTTCCAGCCGGTTCCAGCCGGTTCCATCCGGTTCAAACCGGTTCCAGCCGGTTCCAGCCAGTTTAAACCGATTCAAACCGGTTCCAGCCGGTTCCAGCCGGTTCAAACCGGTTTAAACAGGTTCAAACCGGTTCCAGCCGGTTCCAGCCGGTTCAAACCGGTTCCAGCCGGTTCCAGCCGGTTTAAACCGGTTCAAACCGGTTCCAGCCGGTTCCAGCCGGTTCCAGCCGGTTTAAACTTGTTCAAACCGGTTCCAGCCGGTTCCAGCCGGTTCCAACCGGTTCCAGCCGGTTTAAACCGGTTCCAGCCGGTTTCAGGCGGTTACAGCCGGTACCAGCCGGTTCAAACCGGTTCCATCCGGTTCCAGCTTGGTCAAGCCGGTTCCAGCCGGTTCCAGCCGGTTCAAGCTAGCTCCAGCCGGTTCCAGCCGGTTCTAGCCTCTTCCAGCCGGTTTCAGGCGGTTACAGCCGGTTCCAGCCGGTTCAAACCGGTTCCAGCCGGATCCAGCCGGTTCAAACCGGTTTACTCTGGTTCAAACCGGTTCCAGCCGGTTCCAGCCGGTTCAAGCCGGTTCCAGCCGGTTCCAGCCGGTTGAAGCTAGCTCCAGCCTGTTCCAGCCGCTTCCAGCCGGTTTAAACCGGTTCAAACCGGTTCCAGCCGGTTCCAGCCGGTTCCAGCCGGTTCAAACCGGTTTAAACTGGTTCATACCGATTCCAGCCGGTTCCAGCCGGTTCCAGCCGGTTTAAAACGGTTCAAACCGGTTCCAGCCTGTTCCAGCCGGTTCCAGCCGGTTCCAGCTGGTTTAAACCGGTTCAAACCGGTTCCAGCCGGTTCAAACCGGTTTAAACCGGTTCAAACCGGTTCCAGCCGGTTTCAGCCGGTTCAAACCGGTTCCAGCCGGTTCCAGCCGGTTCAAACCGCTTCCAGCCGGTTCTAGCCTGTTCCAGCCGGTTCCAGCCGGTTCTAGCCGGTTCCAGCCGGTTCTAGCCGGTTCAAACCGGTTTAAACCGGTTCAAACCGGTTCCAGCCGGTTTCAGGCGGTTCAAACCGGTTCCAGCCGGTTCCAGCCGGTTCAAACCGCTTCCAGCCGGTTCTAGCCTGTTCCAGCCGGTTCCAGCCGGTTCTAGCCGGTTCCAGCCGGTTCTAGCCGGTTCCTGCCGTTTCCAGCCGGTTCAAGCTAGCTCCAGCCGGTTCCAGCCGGTTCTAGCCTGTTTAGACCGGTTCAAACCGGTTCCAGCCGGTTCAAACAGGTTTAAACCGGTTCAAACCGGTTCCAGCCGGTTCCAGCCGGTTCCAGCCGGTTCAAACCGGTTTAAACCGGTTTAAACCGGTTCAAACCGGTTCCATCCGGTTCCAGCCGGTTCCAGCCGTTTCAAACCGGTTCCAGCCGGTTCCAGCCGGTTTAAACCGGTTCAAACCGGTTCCAGCCGGTTCCAGCCGGTTCCAGCCGTTTCAAACCGGTTTAAACCGGTTCAAACCGGTTCCAGCCGGTTCCAGCCGGTTCAAACCGGTTCCAGCCGGTTCCAGCCGGTTTAAACCGGTTCAAACCGTTTCCAGCCGGTTCCAGCCGGTTCCAACCGGTTTAAACCGGTTCAAACCGGTTCCAGCCGGTTCCAGCCGGTTCAAACCGGTACAAGCCGGTTCCAGCCGGTTTAAACCGGTTCAAACCGGTTCCAGCCGGTTCCAGCCGGTTCAAACCGGTTCCAGCCGGTTCCAGCCGCTTCCAGCCGCTTCCAGCTGCTTCCAGTTTGTCCAGCCGGTCCAGCCAACCTGCCAGCCATCCTCTCAGCCAGCCTCCCAGCCAGACAGCCAGACTCCCAGGCAGTCATCCAGCCAGCCAGCCAGCCAGCCAGCCAGATTCCCAGCCAGCCAGCCAGCCAGGCAGCCCGCCAGCCAGCCAGCCTCCCAGCCAGCCTCCTAGCCAGCCAGCCAGCCTCCAGGCCAGCGAGCCTCCCAGCCAGCCAGCCTCCCATCCAGCCTGCCAGCCAGCCTCCCAGCAGCCTCCCAGCCAGCCTCCCAGCCTCCCAGCCTCCCAGCCTCCCAGCCTCCCAGGCTCCCAGCCTCCCAGCCAGCCTCCTAGACTCCTCGCCTCCCAGCCTCCCAGCCTCCCAGCCTTCCAGCCTCCAAGCCAGCCAGCCAGCCTCCCAAACAGCCAGCCTTCCAGCCAGCCAGCCCACCAGCCAGCCAGCCTCCCAGCCAGTCTCCCAGCCTCCCATCCTCCCAGCCTCCCATCCTCCCAGCCTCCCAACCAGCCTCCCAGCCTCCCAGCCTCCCAGCGTCCCAGCCTCTAAGCCTCCCAGCCAGCCTCCCAGCCAGCCTCCCAGCTTCCCAGCCTCCCAGCCAGCCTCCATGCCAGCCTCCCAGCCACCCAGCCTCCCAGCCAGCCAGCAAGCCAGCCAGCCATCCAGCCTCCCAGGCAGCATCACAGCCAGGCTCCCATCCTCCCAGCTTCCCAGCCAGCCAGCCAACCAGCCAGCGAGCCAGCCAGCCTCACAGCCAGCCTCCCAGCCAGGCTCCCAGCCTCCCATCCTCCCATCCTCCCAGCCTCCCAGCCTCCCAGCCTCCCAGCCTCCCAGCCAGCCTCCCAGCCTCCAAGACTCCCAGCCTCCCAGCCTCCCAGCCAGCCTCCCATGCTCCCAGCCTCCCAGCCAGCCTCCCAGCCTCCCAGCCAGCCTCCCAGCCTCCCAGCCTCCAAGCCAGTGCCAGCCAGCGAGCCAGCCTGTTCCAGCCGGTTCCAGCCGGTTCCATCCGGTTCCAGCCAGTTCCAACCGGAAAAAACCGGTTCCAGCCGGTTCCAGCCGGTTTAAGCCGTTTCTAGCCGGTTCCAGCCTGTTCCAACCGGTTCCAGCCGGTTCCAGCCGGTTCCAGCTGGTACAAACCGGTTCCAGCCGGTTCCAGCCGGTTCAAAACGGTTTCAGCCGGTTCCAGCCGGTTCTAGCCGGTTCCAGCCGGTTCCAGCCGGTTCTAGCCGGTTCCAGCCGGTTCAAACCGGTTCCAGCCGGTTCTAGCCTGTTCCAGCCGGTTCCAGCCGGTTCCAGCCGGTTCCATCCGGTTCAAACAGGTTCCAGCCGGTTCCAGCCAGTTTAAACCGATTCAAACCGGTTCCAGCCGGTTCCAGCCGGTTCAAACCGGTTTAAACAGGTTCAAACCGGTTCCAGCCGGTTCCAGCCGGTTCAAACCGGTTCCAGCCGGTTCCAGCCGGTTTAAACCGGTTTAAACCGGTTCCAGCCGGTTCCAGCCGGTTCCAGCCGGTTTAAACTTGTTCAAACCGGTTCCAGCCGGTTCCAGCCGGTTCCAACCGGTTCCAGCCGGTTTAAACCGGTTCCAGCCGGTTTCAGGCGGTTACAGCCGGTACCAGCCGGTTCAAACCGGTTCCATCCGGTTCCAGCTTGGTCAAGCCGGTTCCAGCCGGTTCCAGCCGGTTCAAGCTAGCTCCAGCCGGTTCCAGCCGGTTCTAGCCTCTTCCAGCCGGTTTCAGGCGGTTACAGCCGGTTCCAGCCGGTTCAAACCGGTTCCAGCCGGATCCAGCCGGTTCAAACCGGTTTACTCTGGTTCAAACCGGTTCCAGCCGGTTCCAGCCGGTTCAAGCCGGTTCCAGCCGGTTCCAGCCGGTTGAAGCTAGCTCCAGCCTGTTCCAGCCGGTTCCAGCCGGTTTAAAACGGTTCAAACCGGTTCCAGCCTGTTCCAGCCGGTTCCAGCCGGTTCCAGCTGGTTTAAACCGGTTCAAACCGGTTCCAGCCGGTTCAAACCGGTTTAAACCGGTTCCAACCGGTTCCAGCCGGTTTCAGCCGGTTCAAACCGGTTCCAGCCGGTTCCAGCCGGTTCAAACCGCTTCCAGCCGGTTCTAGCCTGTTCCAGCCGGTTCCAGCCGGTTCTAGCCGGTTCCAGCCGGTTCTAGCCGGTTCAAACCGGTTTAAACCGGTTCAAACCGGTTCCAGCCGGTTTCAGGCGGTTCAAACCGGTTCCAGCCGGTTCCAGCCGGTTCAAACCGCTTCCAGCCGGTTCTAGCCTGTTCCAGCCGGTTCCAGCCGGTTCTAGCCGGTTCCAGCCGGTTCTAGCCGGTTCCTGCCGGTTCCAGCCGGTTCAAGCTAGCTCCAGCCGGTTCCAGCCGGTTCTAGCCTGTTTAGACCGGTTCAAACCGGTTCCAGCCGGTTCAAACAGGTTTAAACCGGTTCAAACCGGTTCCAGCCGGTTCCAGCCGGTTCCAGCCGGTTCAAACCGGTTTAAACCGGTTTAAACCGGTTCAAACCGGTTCCAGCCGGTTCCAGCCGGTTCCAGCCGTTTCAAACCGGTTCCAGCCGGTTCCAGCCGGTTTAAACCGGTTCAAACCGGTTCCAGCCGGTTCCAGCCGGTTCCAGCCGTTTCAAACCGGTTTAAACCGGTTCAAACCGGTTCCAGCCGGTTCCAGCCGGTTCAAACCGGTTCCAGCCGGTTCCAGCCGGTTTAAACCGGTTCAAACCGTTTCCAGCCGGTTCCAGCCGGTTCCAGCCGTTTCAAACCGGTTTAAACCGGTTCAAACCGGTTCCAGCCGGTTCCAGCCGGTTCAAACCGGTACCAGCCGGTTCCAGCCGGTTTAAACCGGTTCAAACCGGTTCCAGCCGGTTCCAGCCGGTTCCAGCCGGTTCCAGCCGGTTCAAACCGGTTCCAGCCGGTTCCAGCCGCTTCCAGCCGCTTCCAGCTGCTTCCAGTTTGTCCAGCCGGTCCAGCCAACCTGCCAGCCATCCTCTCAGCCAGCCTCCCAGCCAGACAGCCAGACTCCCAGGCAGTCATCCAGCCAGCCAGCCAGCCAGCCAGCCAGATTCCCAGCCAGCCAGCCAGCCAGGCAGCCCGCCAGCCAGCCAGCCTCCCAGCCAGCCTCCTAGCCAGCCAGCCAGCCTCCAGGCCAGCGAGCCTCCCAGCCAGCCAGCCTCCCATCCAGCCTGCCAGCCAGCCTCCCAGCAGCCTCCCAGCCAGCCTCCCAGCCTCCCAGCCTCCCAGCCTCCCAGGCTCCCAGCCTCCCAGCCAGCCTCCTAGACTCCTCGCCTCCCAGCCTCCCAGCCTCCCAGCCTTCCAGCCTCCAAGCCAGCCAGCCAGCCTCCCAAACAGCCAGCCTTCCAGCCAGCCAGCCCACCAGCCAGCCAGCCTCCCAGCCAGTCTCCCAGCCTCCCATCCTCCCAGCCTCCCATCCTCCCAGCCTCCCAACCAGCCTCCCAGCCTCCCAGCCTCCCAGCGTCCCAGCCTCTAAGCCTCCCAGCCAGCCTCCCAGCCAGCCTCCCAGCCTCCCAGCCTCCCATCCAGCCTCCATGCCAGCCTCCCAGCCACCCAGCCTCCCAGCCAGCCAGCAAGCCAGCCAGCCAGCCAGCCAGCCTCCCAGGCAGCATCACAGCCAGTCTCCCATCCTCCCAGCCTCCCAGCCAGCCAGCCAACCAGCCAGCGAGCCAGCCAGCCTCACAGCCAGCCTCCCAGCCAGGCTCCCAGCCTCCCATCCTAAGAGGCTCCCAGCCTCCCAGCCTCCCAGCCAGCCTCCCAGCCTCCAAGACTCCCAGCCTCCCAGCCAGCCTCCCATTCTCCCAGCCTCCCAGCCAGCCTCCCAGCCTCCCAGCCAGCCTCCCAGCCTCCCAGCCTCCCAGCCAGCCTGCCAGCCAGACTCCCAGGCAGTCATCCAGCCAGCCAGCCAGCCAGCCAGCCAGACTCCGAGCCAGCCAGCCAGCCTCCCAAACAGCCAGGCTTCCAGCCAGCCAGCCCACCAGCCAGCCAGCCTCCCAGCCAGTCTCCCAGCCTCCCAGCCTCCCAGCCTCCCAGCCTCCCAGCCTCCCAGCCTCCCAACCAGCCTCCCAGCCTCCCAGCCAGCCTGCCAGCCAGCCAGCCAGCCAGCTAGCCTCCCAGCCAGCCTCCCAGCCTCCCAGCCTCCCAGCGTCCCAGCCTCCCAGCCTCCCAGCCAGCCTCCCAGCCAGCCTCCCAGCTTCCCAGCCTCCCAGCCAGCCTCCATGCCAGCCTCCCAGCCACCCAGCCTCCCAGCCAGCCAGCAAGCCAGCCAGCCATCCAGCCTCCCAGGCAGCATCACAGCCAGGCTCCCATCCTCCCAGCTTCCCAGCCAGCCAGCCAACCAGCCAGCGAGCCAGCCAGCCTCACAGCCAGCCTCCCAGCCAGGCTCCCAGCCTCCCATCCTCCCATCCTCCCAGCCTCCCAGCCTCCCAGCCTCCCAGCCTCCCAGCCAGCCTCCCAGCCTCCAAGACTCCCAGCCTCCCAGCCTCCCAGCCAGCCTCCCATGCTCCCAGCCTCCCAGCCAGCCTCCCAGCCTCCCAGCCAGCCTCCCAGCCTCCCAGCCTCCAAGCCAGTGCCAGCCAGCGAGCCAGCCTGTTCCAGCCGGTTCCAGCCGGTTCCATCCGGTTCCAGCCAGTTCCAACCGGAAAAAACCGGTTCCAGCCGGTTCCAGCCGGTTTAAGCCGTTTCTAGCCGGTTCCAGCCTGTTCCAACCGGTTCCAGCCGGTTCCAGCCGGTTCCAGCTGGTACAAACCGGTTCCAGCCGGTTCCAGCCGGTTCAAAACGGTTTCAGCCGGTTCCAGCCGGTTCTAGCCGGTTCCAGCCGGTTCCAGCCGGTTCTAGCCGGTTCCAGCCGGTTCAAACCGGTTCCAGCCGGTTCTAGCCTGTTCCAGCCGGTTCCAGCCGGTTCCAGCCGGTTCCATCCGGTTCAAACCGGTTCCAGCCGGTTCCAGCCAGTTTAAACCGATTCAAACCGGTTCCAGCCGGTTCCAGCCGGTTCAAACCGGTTTAAACAGGTTCAAACCGGTTCCAGCCGGTTCCAGCCGGTTCAAACCGGTTCCAGCCGGTTCCAGCCGGTTTAAACCGGTTCAAACCGGTTCCAGCCGGTTCCAGCCGGTTCCAGCCGGTTTAAACTTGTTCAAACCGGTTCCAGCCGGTTCCAGCCGGTTCCAACCGGTTCCAGCCGGTTTAAACCGGTTCCAGCCGGTTTCAGGCGGTTACAGCCGGTACCAGCCGGTTCAAACCGGTTCCATCCGGTTCCAGCTTGGTCAAGCCGGTTCCAGCCGGTTCCAGCCGGTTCAAGCTAGCTCCAGCCGGTTCCAGCCGGTTCTAGCCTCTTCCAGCCGGTTTCAGGCGGTTACAGCCGGTTCCAGCCGGTTCAAACCGGTTCCAGCCGGATCCAGCCGGTTCAAACCGGTTTACTCTGGTTCAAACCGGTTCCAGCCGGTTCCAGCCGGTTCAAGCCGGTTCCAGCCGGTTCCAGCCGGTTGAAGCTAGCTCCAGCCTGTTCCAGCCGCTTCCAGCCGGTTTAAACCGGTTCAAACCGGTTCCAGCCGGTTCCAGCCGGTTCCAGCCGGTTCAAACCGGTTTAAACTGGTTCATACCGATTCCAGCCGGTTCCAGCCGGTTCCAGCCGGTTTAAAACGGTTCAAACCGGTTCCAGCCTGTTCCAGCCGGTTCCAGCCGGTTCCAGCTGGTTTAAACCGGTTCAAACCGGTTCCAGCCGGTTCAAACCGGTTTAAACCGGTTCAAAACGGTTCCAGCCGGTTTCAGCCGGTTCAAACCGGTTCCAGCCGGTTCCAGCCGGTTCAAACCGCTTCCAGCCGGTTCTAGCCTGTTCCAGCCGGTTCCAGCCGGTTCTAGCCGGTTCCAGCCGGTTCTAGCCGGTTCAAACCGGTTTAAACCGGTTCAAACCGGTTCCAGCCGGTTTCAGGCGGTTCAAACCGGTTCCAGCCGGTTCCAGCCGGTTCAAACCGCTTCCAGCCGGTTCTAGCCTGTTCCAGCCGGTTCCAGCCGGTTCTAGCCGGTTCCAGCCGGTTCTAGCCGGTTCCTGCCGTTTCCAGCCGGTTCAAGCTAGCTCCAGCCGGTTCCAGCCGGTTCTAGCCTGTTTAGACCGGTTCAAACCGGTTCCAGCCGGTTCAAACAGGTTTAAACCGGTTCAAACCGGTTCCAGCCGGTTCCAGCCGGTTCCAGCCGGTTCAAACCGGTTTAAACCGGTTTAAACCGGTTCAAACCGGTTCCATCCGGTTCCAGCCGGTTCCAGCCGTTTCAAACCGGTTCCAGCCGGTTCCAGCCGGTTTAAACCGGTTCAAACCGGTTCCAGCCGGTTCCAGCCGGTTCCAGCCGTTTCAAACCGGTTTAAACCGGTTCAAACCGGTTCCAGCCGGTTCCAGCCGGTTCAAACCGGTTCCAGCCGGTTCCAGCCGGTTTAAACCGGTTCAAACCGTTTCCAGCCGGTTCCAGCCGGTTCCAACCGGTTTAAACCGGTTCAAACCGGTTCCAGCCGGTTCCAGCCGGTTCAAACCGGTACAAGCCGGTTCCAGCCGGTTTAAACCGGTTCAAACCGGTTCCAGCCGGTTCCAGCCGGTTCAAACCGGTTCCAGCCGGTTCCAGCCGCTTCCAGCCGCTTCCAGCTGCTTCCAGTTTGTCCAGCCGGTCCAGCCAACCTGCCAGCCATCCTCTCAGCCAGCCTCCCAGCCAGACAGCCAGACTCCCAGGCAGTCATCCAGCCAGCCAGCCAGCCAGCCAGCCAGATTCCCAGCCAGCCAGCCAGCCAGGCAGCCCGCCAGCCAGCCAGCCTCCCAGCCAGCCTCCTAGCCAGCCAGCCAGCCTCCAGGCCAGCGAGCCTCCCAGCCAGCCAGCCTCCCATCCAGCCTGCCAGCCAGCCTCCCAGCAGCCTCCCAGCCAGCCTCCCAGCCTCCCAGCCTCCCAGCCTCCCAGCCTCCCAGGCTCCCAGCCTCCCAGCCAGCCTCCTAGACTCCTCGCCTCCCAGCCTCCCAGCCTCCCAGCCTTCCAGCCTCCAAGCCAGCCAGCCAGCCTCCCAAACAGCCAGCCTTCCAGCCAGCCAGCCCACCAGCCAGCCAGCCTCCCAGCCAGTCTCCCAGCCTCCCATCCTCCCAGCCTCCCATCCTCCCAGCCTCCCAACCAGCCTCCCAGCCTCCCAGCCTCCCAGCGTCCCAGCCTCTAAGCCTCCCAGCCAGCCTCCCAGCCAGCCTCCCAGCCTCCCAGCCTCCCATCCAGCCTCCATGCCAGCCTCCCAGCCACCCAGCCTCCCAGCCAGCCAGCAAGCCAGCCAGCCAGCCAGCCAGCCTCCCAGGCAGCATCACAGCCAGTCTCCCATCCTCCCAGCCTCCCAGCCAGCCAGCCAACCAGCCAGCGAGCCAGCCAGCCTCACAGCCAGCCTCCCAGCCAGGCTCCCAGCCTCCCATCCTAAGAGGCTCCCAGCCTCCCAGCCTCCCAGCCAGCCTCCCAGCCTCCAAGACTCCCAGCCTCCCAGCCAGCCTCCCATTCTCCCAGCCTCCCAGCCAGCCTCCCAGCCTCCCAGCCAGCCTCCCAGCCTCCCAGCCTCCCAGCCAGCCTGCCAGCCAGACTCCCAGGCAGTCATCCAGCCAGCCAGCCAGCCAGCCAGCCAGACTCCGAGCCAGCCAGCCAGCCTCCCAAACAGCCAGGCTTCCAGCCAGCCAGCCCACCAGCCAGCCAGCCTCCCAGCCAGTCTCCCAGCCTCCCAGCCTCCCAGCCTCCCAGCCTCCCAGCCTCCCAGCCTCCCAACCAGCCTCCCAGCCTCCCAGCCAGCCTGCCAGCCAGCCAGCCAGCCAGCTAGCCTCCCAGCCAGCCTCCCAGCCTCCCAGCCTCCCAGCGTCCCAGCCTCCCAGCCTCCCAGCCAGCCTCCCAGCCAGCCTCCCAGCTTCCCAGCCTCCCAGCCAGCCTCCATGCCAGCCTCCCAGCCACCCAGCCTCCCAGCCAGCCAGCAAGCCAGCCAGCCATCCAGCCTCCCAGGCAGCATCACAGCCAGGCTCCCATCCTCCCAGCTTCCCAGCCAGCCAGCCAACCAGCCAGCGAGCCAGCCAGCCTCACAGCCAGCCTCCCAGCCAGGCTCCCAGCCTCCCATCCTCCCATCCTCCCAGCCTCACAGCCTCCCAGCCTCCCAGCGTCCCAGCCAGCCTCCCAGCCTCCAAGACTCCCAGCCTCCCAGCCTCCCAGCCAGCCTCCCATGCTCCCAGCCTCCCAGCCAGCCTCCCAGCCTCCCAGCCAGCCTCCCAGCCTCCCAGCCTCCAAGCCAGTGCCAGCCAGCGAGCCAGCCTGTTCCAGCCGGTTCCAGCCGGTTCCATCCGGTTCCAGCCAGTTCCAACCGGAAAAAACCGGTTCCAGCCGGTTCCAGCCGGTTTAAGCCGTTTCTAGCCGGTTCCAGCCTTTTCCAACCGGTTCCAGCCGGTTCCAGCCGGTTCCAGCTGGTACAAATCGGTTCCAGCCGGTTCCAGCCGGTTCAAACCGGTTTCAGCCGGTTCCAGCCGGTTATAGCCGGTTCCAGCCGGTTCCAGCCGGTTCTAGCCGGTTCCAGCCGGTTCAAACCGGTTCCAGCCGGAAAAAACCGGTTCCAGCCGGTTCCAGCCGGAAAAAACCAGTTTCAGCCGGTTCCAGGCGGTTCCAGCCGGTTCAAACCGGTTCCAACCGGTTCCAGACGGTTCCAGCCGGAAAAAACCGGTTCCAGCCGTTTCCAGCCGGTTCCAGCCGGAAAAACCGATTCCAGCCGGAAAAAAACGGTTCAGCCGGTTCAAGCCGGTTCCAGCCGGTTCCAGCCGGTTCCAGCCGGTTCCAGCCGGAAAAAACCGGTTCCAGCCGGTTCCAGCCGGTTCCAGCCGGAAAAAACCGGTTCCAGCCGTTTCCAGCCGGTTCCAGCCGGTTCTAGCGGGTTCCAGCCGGTTCAAGCCGGTTCCAGCCTGTTCCAACCATTTCCAGCCTGTTCCAGCCGGTTCCAGCCGGTTCCAGCCGGTTCCAGCCGGTTCTAGCCGGTTCCAGCCGGTTCAAACCGGTTCCAGCCGGTTCCAGCCGGAAAAAAACGGTTCCAGCCGGTTCAAACCGGTTCCAGCCGGTTCCAGCCGGTTCAAACCGGTTCCAGCCATTTCCAGCCGGTTCCAGCCGGAAAAAACCGGTTCCATCCGGTTCCAGCTGGTTCCAGCCGGTTCTAGACGGTTCAAGCTAGTTCCAGCCGGTTCCAGCCTGTTCCAGCCGGTTCCAGCCGGTTCCAGCCCGTTCAAGCTAGTTCCAGCCGGTTCCAGCCGGTTCTAGCCTGTTCCAGCCGGTTCCAGCCGGTTCAAGCTAGTTCCAGGCGGTTTCAGGCGGTTCCAGCCGGTTCCAGGCGGTTCCAGCCGGTTCCAGCCGGTTCCAACCGGTTCCAGCCGGTTCCAGACGGTTCAAACCGGTTCCAGCCGGTTCCAGCCGGAAAAAACCGGTTCCAGCCGGTTCCAGCTGGTTCCAGCCGGTTCCAGCCGGTTCTAGCCTGTTCCATCCGGTTCCAGCCGGTTCCAGCCGGTTTAAACCGGTTCATACCGGTTCCAGCCGGGTCAAGCCGGTTCCAGCCGCTTCCAGCCGCTTCCAGCCGCTTCCAGGTGGTCCAGCCGGTCCAGCCAACCAGCCAGCCATCCTCTCAGCCAGCCTCCCAGCCTCCCAGCCTCCCAGCCTCCCAGCCTCCCAGCCTCCCAGCCAGTGCCAGCCAGCGAGCCAGCCTGTTCCAGCCGGTTCCAGCCGGTTCCATCCGGTTCCAGCCGATTCTAGCCGGTTCGAGCCGGTACCAGCCGGTTCTAGCCGGTTCCAGCCAGTTCCAGCCGGAAAAAACCGGTTCCAGCCGGTTTCAGGCGGTTACAGCTGGTACCAGCCAGTTCAAACCGTTTCCAGCCGGTTCCAGCTGGGTCAGGCCGGTTCCAGCCGGTTCCAGCCGGTTCAAGCTAGCTCCAGCCGGTTCCAGCCGGTTCTAGCCTGTTCCAGCCGGTTTCAGGCGGTTACAGCCGGTTCCAGCCGGTTCAAACCGGTTCCAGCCGGTTCCAGCCGGTTCAAACCGGTTTAATCCGGTTCAAACCGGTTCCAGCCCGTTCCAGCCGGTTCTAGCCTGTTCCAGCCGGCTTCAGTCGGTTACAGCCGGTTAGAGCCGGTTCAAACGGGTTCCAGCCGGTTCCAGCCGGTTCCATCCGGTTCCAGCTGGGTCAAGCCGGTTCCAGCCGGAAAAAACCGGTTCCAGCCGGTTCCAGCCGGTTCCAGCCGGAAAAAACCGGTTCCAGCCGTTTCCAGCCGGTTCCAGCCGGTTCTAGCGGGTTCCAGCCGGTTCAAGCCGGTTCCAGCCTGTTCCAACCATTTCCAGCCTGTTCCAGCCGGTTCCAGCCGGTTCCAGCCGGTTCCAGCCGGTTCTAGCCGGTTCCAGCCGGTTCAAACCGGTTCCAGCCGGTTCCAGCCGGAAAAAAACGGTTCCAGCCGGTTCCAGCCGGTTCAAACCGGTTCCAGCCGGTTCCAGCCGGTTCAAACCGGTTCCAGCCGTTTCCAGCCGGTTCCAGCCGGAAAAAACCGGTTCCAGCCGGTTCCAGCTGGTTCCAGCCGGTTCTAGACGGTTCAAGCTAGTTCCAGCCGGTTCTAGCCTGTTCCAGCCGGTTCCAGCCAGTTCCAGCACGTTCAAGCTAGTTCCAGCCGGTTCCAGCCGGTTCTAGCCTGTTCCAGCCGGTTCCAGCCGGTTCAAGCTAGTTCCAGGCGGTTTCAGGCGGTTCCAGCCGGTTCCAGGCGGTTCCAGCCGGTTCCAGCCGGTTCCAACCGGTTCCAGCCGGATCCAGACGGTTCAAACCGGTTCCAGCCGGTTCCAGCCGGAAAAAACCGGTTCCAGCCGGTTCCAGCTGGTTCCAGGCGGTTCCAGCCGGTTCTAGCCTGTTCCATCCTGTTCCAGCCGGTTCCAGCCGGTTTAAACCGGTTCATACCGGTTCCAGCCGGGTCAAGCCGGTTCCAGCCGCTTCCAGCCGCTTCCAGCCGCTTCCAGGTGGTCCAGCCGGTCCAGCCAACCAGCCAGCCATCCTCTCAGCCAGCCTCCCAGCCTCCCAGCCTCCCAGCCTCCCAGCCTCCCAGCCTCCCAGCCAGCCTCCCAGCCTCCAAGACTCCCAGCCTCCCAGCCTCCCAGCCAGCCTCCCATTCTCCCAGCCTCCCAGCCAGCCTCCCAGCCTCCCAGCCAGCCTCCCAGCCTCCCAGCCTCCCAGCCTCCCAGCCTCCCAGCAAGCCTCCCAGCCTCCAAGACTCACAGCCTCCCAGCCTCTCAGCCAGCCTCCCATTCTCCCAGCCTCCCAGCCAGCCTCCCAGCCTCCCAGCCAGCCTCCCAGCCTCCCAGCCTCCCAGCCAGCCAGCCAGCCAGCCAGCCCGCCAGCCAGCCAGCCAGCCCGCCAGCCAGCCAGCCTCCCAGGCAGCCTCCCAGACAGCCTCCCAGCCTCCCAGCCTCCCAGCCTCCCAGCCTCCCAGCCAGTGCCAGCCAGCGAGCCAGCCTGTTCCAGCCGGTTCCAGCCGGTTCCATCCGGTTCCAGCCGATTCTAGCCGGTTCGAGCCGGTACCAGCCGGTTCCAGCCGGTTCCAGCCAGTTCCAGCCGGAAAAAACCGGTTCCAGCCGGTTTCAGGCGGTTCCAGCCGGTTCCAGCCGGTTCAAGCTAGCTCCAGCCGGTTCCAGCCGGTTCTAGCCTGTTCCAGCCGGTTTCAGGCGTTTACAGCCGGTTCCAGCCGTTTCAAACCGGTTCCAGCCGGTTCCAGCCGGTTTAAACCGGTTCAAATCGGTTCCAGCCGGTTCCAGCCGGTTCCAGCCGGTTTAAACCGGTTCATACCGGTTCCAGCCGGGTCAAGCCGGTTCCAGCCGCTTCCAGCCGCTTCCAGGTGGTCCAGCCGGTCCAGCCAACCAGCCAGCCATCCTATCAGCCAGCCTCCCAGCCATCCAGCCAGCCAGCCAGCCCGCCAGCCAGCCAGCCTCCCAGGCAGCCTCCCAGCCAGCCTCCCAGCCTCCCAGCCTCCCAGCCTCCCAGCCTCCCAGCAAGCCTCCCAGCCTCCAAGACTCACAGCCTCCCAGCCTCTCAGCCAGCCTTCCATTCTCCCAGCCTCCCAGCCAGCCTCCCAGCCTCCCAGCCAGCCTCCCAGCCTCCCAGGCTCCCAGCCAGCCAGCCAGCCAGCCAGCCCGCCAGCCAGCCAGCTAGCCCGCCAGCCAGCCAGCCTCCCAGGCAGCCTCCCAGACAGCCTCCCAGCCTCCCAGCCTCCCAGCCTCCCAGCCAGTGCCAGCCAGCGAGCCAGCCTGTTCCAGCCGGTTCCAGCCGGTTCCATCCGGTTCCAGCCGATTCTAGCCGGTTCGAGCCGGTACCAGCCGGTTCTAGCCGGTTCCAGCCAGTTCCAGCCGGAAAAAACCGGTTCCAGCCGGTTTCAGGCGGTTACAGCTGGTACCAGCCAGTTCAAACCGTTTCCAGCCGGTTCCAGCTGGGTCAGGCCGGTTCCAGCCGGTTCCAGCCGGTTCAAGCTAGCTCCAGCCGGTTCCAGCCGGTTCTAGCCTGTTCCAGCCGGTTTCAGGCGGTTACAGCCGGTTCCAGCCGGTTCAAACCGGTTCCAGCCGGTTCCAGCCGGTTCAAACCGGTTTAAACCGGTTCAAACCGGTTCCAGCCCGTTCCAGCCGGTTCTAGCCTGTTCCAGCCGGCTTCAGTCGGTTACAGCCGGTTAGAGCCGGTTCAAACGGGTTCCAGCCGGTTCCAGCCGGTTCCAACCGGTTTAAACCGGTTCAAACCGGTTCCAGCCGGTTCCAGCCGGTTTAAACCGGTTCAAACCGGTTCCAGCCGGTTCCAGCCGGTTCCATCCGGTTCAAACCGGTTCCAGCCGGTTCCAGCCAGTTTAAACCGATTCAAACCGGTTCCAGCCGGTTCCAGCCGGTTCAAACCGGTTTAAACAGGTTCAAACCGGTTCCAGCCGGTTCCAGCCGGTTCAAACCGGTTCCAGCCGGTTCCAGCCGGTTTAAACCGGTTCAAACCGGTTCCAGCCGGTTCCAGCCGGTTCCAGCCGGTTTAAACTTGTTCAAACCGGTTCCAGCCTGTTCCAGCCGGTTCCAACCGGTTCCAGCCGGTTTAAACCGGTTCCAGCCGGTTTCAGGCGGTTAGAGCCGGTACCAGCCGGTTCAAACCGGTTCCATCCGGTTCCAGCTTGGTCAAGCCGGTTCCAGCCGGTTCCAGCCGGTTCAAGCTAGCTCCAGCCGGTTCCAGCCGGTTCTAGCCTCTTCCAGCCGGTTTCAGGCGGTTACAGCCGGTTCCAGCCGGTTCAAACCGGTTCCAGCCGGATCCAGCCGGTTCAAACCGGTTTACTCTGGTTCAAACCGGTTCCAGCCGGTTCCAGCCGGTTCAAGCCGGTTCCAGCCGGTTCCAGCCGGTTGAAGCTAGCTCCAGCCTGTTCCAGCCGGTTCCAGCCGGTTTAAACCGGTTCAAACCGGTTCCAGCCGGTTCCAGCCGGTTCCAGCCGGTTCAAACCGGTTTAAACTGGTTCATACCGATTCCAGCCGGTTCCAGCCGGTTCCAGCCGGTTTAAAACGGTTCAAACCGGTTCCAGCCTGTTCCAGCCGGTTCCAGCCGGTTCCAGCCGGTTTAAACCGGTTCAAACCGGTTCCAGCCGGTTCAAACCGGTTTAAACCGGTTCAAACCGGTTCCAGCCTGTTCCAGCCGGTTCTAGACGGTTCAAACCGGTTTAAACCGGTTCAAACCGGTTCCAGCAGGTTTCAGGCGGTTCAAACCGGTTCCAGCCGGTTCCAGCCGGTTCAAACCGCTTCCAGCCGGTTCTAGCCTGTTCCAGCCGGTTCCAGCCGGTTCTAGCCGGTTCCAGCCGGTTCTAGCCGGTTCAAACCGGTTTAAACCGGTTCAAACCGGTTCCAGCCGGTTTCAGGCGGTTCAAACCGGTTCCAGCCGGTTCCAGCCGGTTCAAACCGCTTCCAGCCGGTTCTAGCCTGTTCCAGCCGGTTCCAGCCGGTTCCAGCCGGTTTAAACCGGTTCATACCGGTTCCAGCCGGGTCAAGCCGGTTCCAGCCGCTTCCAGCCGCTTCCAGGTGGTCCAGCCGGTCCAGCCAACCAGCCAGCCATCCTCTCAGCCAGCCTCCCAGCCATCCAGCCAGCCAGCCAGCCCGCCAGCCAGCCAGCCTCCCAGGCAGCCTCCCAGCCAGCCTCCCAGCCTCCCAGCCTCCCAGCCTCCCAGCCTCCCAGCCTCCCAGCAAGCCTCCCAGCCTCCAAGACTCACAGCCTCCCAGCCTCTCAGCCAGCCTCCCATTCTCCCAGCCTCCCAGCCAGCCTCCCAGCCTCCCAGCCAGCCTCCCAGCCTCCCAGCCTCCCAGCCAGCCAGCCAGCCAGCCAGCCCGCCAGCCAGCCAGCTAGCCCGCCAGCCAGCCAGCCTCCTAGGCAGCCTCCCAGACAGCCTCCCAGCCTCCCAGCCTCCCAGCCTCCCAGCCAGTGCCAGCCAGCGAGCCAGCCTGTTCCAGCCGGTTCCAGCCGGTTCCATCCGGTTCCAGCCGATTCTAGCCGGTTCGAGCCGGTACCAGCCGGTTCTAGCCGGTTCCAGCCAGTTCCAGCCGGAAAAAACCGGTTCCAGCCGGTTTCAGGCGGTTACAGCTGGTACCAGCCAGTTCAAACCGTTTCCAGCCGGTTCCAGCTGGGTCAGGCCGGTTCCAGCCGGTTCCAGCCGGTTCAAGCTAGCTCCAGCCGGTTCCAGCCGGTTCTAGCCTGTTCCAGCCGGTTTCAGCCGGTTCCAGCCGGTTCAAACCGGTTCCAGCCGGTTCCAGCCGGTTCAAACCGGTTTAAACCGGTTCAAACCGGATCCAGCCCGTTCCAGCCGGTTCTAGCCTGTTCCAGCCGGCTTCAGTCGGTTACAGCCGGTTAGAGCCGGTTCAAACGGGTTCCAGCCGGTTCCAGCCGGTTCCAACCGGTTTAAACCGGTTCAAACCGGTTCCAGCCGGTTCCAGCCGGTTTAAACCGGTTCAAACCGGTTCCAGCCGGTTCCAGCCGGTTCCATCCGGTTCAAACCGGTTCCAGCCGGTTCCAGCCAGTTTAAACCGATTCAAACCGGTTCCAGCCGGTTCCAGCCGGTTCAAACCGGTTTAAACAGGTTCAAACCGGTTCCAGCCGGTTCCAGCCGGTTCAAACCGGTTCCAGCCGGTTCCAGCCGGTTTAAACCGGTTCAAACCGGTTCCAGCCGGTTCCAGCCGGTTCCAGCCGGTTTAAACTTGTTCAAACCGGTTCCAGCCTGTTCCAGCCGGTTCCAACCGGTTCCAGCCGGTTTAAACCGGTTCCAGCCGGTTTCAGGCGGTTACAGCCGGTACCAGCCGGTTCAAAACGGTTCCATCCGGTTCCAGCTTGGTCAAGCCGGTTCCAGCCGGTTCCAGCCGGTTCAAGCTAGCTCCAGCCGGTTCCAGCCGGTTCTAGCCTCTTCCAGCCGGTTTCAGGCGGTTACAGCCGGTTCCAGCCGGTTCAAACCGGTTCCAGCCGGATCCAGCCGGTTCAAACCGGTTTACTCTGGTTCAAACCGGTTCCAGCCGGTTCCAGCCGGTTCAAGCCGGTTCCAGCCGGTTCCAGCCGGTTGAAGCTAGCTCCAGCCTGTTCCAGCCGGTTCCAGCCGGTTTAAACCGGTTCAAACCGGTTCCAGCCGGTTCCAGCCGGTTCCAGCCGGTTCAAACCGGTTTAAACTGGTTCATACCGATTCCAGCCGGTTCCAGCCGGTTCCAGCCGGTTTAAAACGGTTCAAACCGGTTCCAGCCTGTTCCAGCCGGTTCCAGCCGGTTCCAGCCGGTTTAAACCGGTTCAAACCGGTTCCAGCCGGTTCAAACCGGTTTAAACCGGTTCAAACCGGTTCCAGCCTGTTCCAGCCGGTTCTAGACGGTTCAAACCGGTTTAAACCGGTTCAAACCGGTTCCAGCAGGTTTCAGGCGGTTCAAACCGGTTCCAGCCGGTTCCAGCCGGTTCAAACCGCTTCCAGCCGGTTCTAGCCTGTTCCAGCCGGTTCCAGCCGGTTCTAGCCGGTTCCAGCCGGTTCTAGCCGGTTCAAACCGGTTTAAACCGGTTCAAACCGGTTCCAGCCGGTTTCAGGCGGTTCAAACCGGTTCCAGCCGGTTCCAGCCGGTTCAAACCGCTTCCAGCCGGTTCTAGCCTGTTCCAGCCGGTTCCAGCCGGTTCCAGCCGGTTTAAACCGGTTCATACCGGTTCCAGCCGGGTCAAGCCGGTTCCAGCCGCTTCCAGCCGCTTCCAGGTGGTCCAGCCGGTCCAGCCAACCAGCCAGCCATCCTCTCAGCCAGCCTCCCAGCCATCCAGCCAGCCAGCCAGCCCGCCAGCCAGCCAGCCTCCCAGGCAGCCTCCCAGCCAGCCTCCCAGCCTCCCAGCCTCCCAGCCTCCCAGCCTCCCAGCCTCCCAGCAAGCCTCCCAGCCTCCAAGACTCACAGCCTCCCAGCCTCTCAGCCAGCCTCCCATTCTCCCAGCCTCCCAGCCAGCCTCCCAGCCTCCCAGCCAGCCTCCCAGCCTCCCAGCCTCCCAGCCAGCCAGCCAGCCAGCCAGCCCGCCAGCCAGCCAGCTAGCCCGCCAGCCAGCCAGCCTCCTAGGCAGCCTCCCAGACAGCCTCCCAGCCTCCCAGCCTCCCAGCCTCCCAGCTAGTGCCAGCCAGCGAGCCAGCCTGTTCCAGCCGGTTCCAGCCGGTTCCATCCGGTTCCAGCCGATTCTAGCCGGTTCGAGCCGGTACCAGCCGGTTCTAGCCGGTTCCAGCCAGTTCCAGCCGGAAAAAACCGGTTCCAGCCGGTTTCAGGCGGTTACAGCTGGTACCAGCCAGTTCAAACCGTTTCCAGCCGGTTCCAGCTGGGTCAGGCCGGTTCCAGCCGGTTCCAGCCGGTTCAAGCTAGCTCCAGCCGGTTCCAGCCGGTTCTAGCCTGTTCCAGCCGGTTTCAGCCGGTTCCAGCCGGTTCAAACCGGTTCCAGCCGGTTCCAGCCGGTTCAAACCGGTTTAAACCGGTTCAAACCGGATCCAGCCCGTTCCAGCCGGTTCTAGCCTGTTCCAGCCGGCTTCAGTCGGTTACAGCCGGTTAGAGCCGGTTCAAACGGGTTCCAGCCGGTTCCAGCCGGTTCCAACCGGTTTAAACCGGTTTAAACCGGTTCCAGCCGGTTCCAGCCGGTTTAAACCGGTTCAAACCGGTTCCAGCCGGTTCCAGCCGGTTCCATCCGGTTCAAACCGGTTCCAGCCGGTTCCAGCCAGTTTAAACCGATTCAAACCGGTTCCAGCCGGTTCCAACCGGTTCAAACCGGTTTAAACAGGTTCAAACCGGTTCCAGCCGGTTCCAGCCGGTTCAAACCGGTTCCAGCCGGTTCCAGCCGGTTTAAACCGGTTCAAACCGGTTCCAGCCGGTTCCAGCCGGTTCCAGCCGGTTTAAACTTGTTCAAACCGGTTCCAGCCGGTTCCAGCCGGTTCCAACTGGTTCCAGCCGGTTTAAACCGGTTCCAGCCGGTTTCAGGCGGTTACAGCCGGTACCAGCCGGTTCAAACCGGTTCCGTCCGGTTCCAACTTGGTCAAGCCGGTTCCAGCCGGTTCCAGCCGGTTCAAGCTAGCTCCAGCCGGTTCCAGCCTGTTCTAGCCTCTTCCAGCCGGTTTCAGGCGGTTACAGCCGGTTCCAGCCGGTTCAAACCGGTTCCAGCCGGATCCAGCCGGTTCAAACCGGTTTACTCTGGTTCAAACCGGTTCCAGCCGGTTCCAGCCGGTTCAAGCCGGTTCCAGCCGGTTCCAGCCGGTTGAAGCTAGCTCCAGCCTGTTCCAGCCGGTTCCAGCCGGTTTAAACCGGTTCAAACCGGTTCCAGCCGGTTCCAGCCGGTTCCAGCCGGTTCAAACCGGTTTAAACTGGTTCATACCGATTCCAGCCGGTTCCAGCCGGTTCCAGCCGGTTTAAAACGGTTCAAACCGGTTCCAGCCTGTTCCAGCCGGTTCCAGCCGGTTCCAGCCGGTTTAAACCGGTTCAAACCGGTTCCAGCCGGTTCAAACCGGTTTAAACCGGTTCAAACCGGTTCCAGCCGGTTTCAGCCGGTTCAAACCGGTTCCAGCCGGTTCCAGCCGGTTCAAACCGCTTCCAGCCGGTTCTAGCCTGTTCCAGGCGGTTCCAGCCGGTGCCAGCCGGTTCCAGCCGGTTCTAGCCGGTTCCAGCCGGTTCTAGCCGGTTCAAACCGGTTTAAACCGGTTCAAACCGGTTCCAGCCGGTTTCAGGCGGTTCAAACCGGTTCCAGCCGGTTCCAGCCGGTTCAAACCGCTTCCAGCCGGTTCTAGCCTGTTCCAGCCGGTTCCAGCCGGTTCTAGCCGGTTCCAGCCGGTTCCAGCCGGTTCAAGCTAGCTCCAGCCGGTTCCAGCCGGTTCTAGCCTGTTTAGACCGGTTCAAACCGGTTCCAGCCGGTTCAAACCGGTTTAAACCGGTTCAAACCGGTTCCAGCCGGTTCCAGCCGGTTCAAACCGGTTTAAACCGGTTCAAACCGGTTCCATCCGGTTCCAGCCGGTTCCAGCCGGTTCAAACCGGTTCCAGCCGGTTCCAGCCGGTTTAAACCGGTTCAAACCGGTTCCAGCCGGTTCCAGCCGGTTCCAGCCGTTTCAAACCGGTTTAAACCGGTTCAAACCGGTTCCAGCCGGTTCCAGCCGGTTCAAACCGGTTCCAGCCGGTTGCAGCCGGTTTAAACCGGTTCAAACCGTTTCCAGCCGGTTCCAGCCGGTTCCAACCGGTTTAAACCGGTTCAAACCGGTTCCAGCCGGTTCCAGCCGGTTCAAACCGGTACCAGCCGGTTCCAGCCGGTTTAAACCGGTTCAAACCGGTTCCAGCCGGTTCCAGCCGGTTCCAGCCGGTTCAAACCGGTTCCAGCCGGTTCCAGCCGCTTCCAGCCGCTTCCAGCTGCTTCCAGTTTGTCCAGCCGGTCCAGCCAACCTGCCAGCCATCCTCTCAGCCAGCCTCCCAGCCAGACAGCCAGACTCCCAGGCAGTCATCCAGCCAGCCAGCCAGCCAGCCAGCCAGATTCCCAGCCAGCCAGCCAGCCAGGCAGCCCGCCAGCCAGCCAGCCTCCCAGCCAGCCTCCTAGCCAGCCAGCCAGCCTCCAGGCCAGCGAGCCTCCCAGCCAGCCAGCCTCCCATCCAGCCTGCCAGCCAGCCTCCCAGCAGCCTCCCAGCCAGCCTCCCAGCCTCCCAGCCTCCCAGCCTCCCAGCCTCCCAGGCTCCCAGCCTCCCAGCCAGCCTCCTAGACTCCTCGCCTCCCAGCCTCCCAGCCTCCCAGCCTTCCAGGCTCCAAGCCAGCCAGCCAGCCTCCCAAACAGCCAGCCTTCCAGCCAGCCAGCCCACCAGCCAGCCAGCCTCCCAGCCAGTCTCCCAGCCTCCCATCCTCCCAGCCTCCCATCCTCCCAGCCTCCCAACCAGCCTCCCAGCCTCCCAGCCTCCCAGCGTCCCAGCCTCTAAGCCTCCCAGCCAGCCTCCCAGCCAGCCTCCCAGCCTCCCAGCCTCCCATCCAGCCTCCATGCCAGCCTCCCAGCCACCCAGCCTCCCAGCCAGCCAGCAAGCCAGCCAGCCAGCCAGCCAGCCTCCCAGGCAGCATCACAGCCAGTCTCCCATCCTCCCAGCCTCCCAGCCAGCCAGCCAACCAGCCAGCGAGCCAGCCAGCCTCACAGCCAGCCTCCCAGCCAGGCTCCCAGCCTCCCATCCTAAGAGGCTCCCAGCCTCCCAGCCTCCCAGCCAGCCTCCCAGCCTCCAAGACTCCCAGCCTCCCAGCCAGCCTCCCATTCTCCCAGCCTCCCAGCCAGCCTCCCAGCCTCCCAGCCAGCCTCCCAGCCTCCCAGCCTCCCAGCCAGCCTGCCAGCCAGACTCCCAGGCAGTCATCCAGCCAGCCAGCCAGCCAGCCAGCCAGACTCCGAGCCAGCCAGCCAGCCTCCCAAACAGCCAGGCTTCCAGCCAGCCAGACCACCAGCCAGCCAGCCTCCCAGCCAGTCTCCCAGCCTCCCAGCCTCCCAGCCTCCCAGCCTCCCAGCCTCCCAGCCTCCCAACCAGCCTCCCAGCCTCCCAGCCAGCCTGCCAGCCAGCCAGCCAGCCAGCTAGCCTCCCAGCCAGCCTCCCAGCCTCCCAGCCTCCCAGCGTCCCAGCCTCCCAGCCTCCCAGCCAGCCTCCCAGCCAGCCTCCCAGCTTCCCAGCCTCCCAGCCAGCCTCCATGCCAGCCTCCCAGCCACCCAGCCTCCCAGCCAGCCAGCAAGCCAGCCAGCCATCCAGCCTCCCAGGCAGCATCACAGCCAGGCTCCCATCCTCCCAGCTTCCCAGCCAGCCAGCCAACCAGCCAGCGAGCCAGCCAGCCTCACAGCCAACCTCCCAGCCAGGCTCCCAGCCTCCCATCCTCCCATCCTCCCAGCCTCCCAGCCTCCCAGCCTCCCAGCCTCCCAGCCAGCCTCCCAGCCTCCAAGACTCCCAGCCTCCCAGCCTCCCAGCCAGCCTCCCATGCTCCCAGCCTCCCAGCCAGCCTCCCAGCCTCCCAGCCAGCCTCCCAGCCTCCCAGCCTCCAAGCCAGTGCCAGCCAGCGAGCCAGCCTGTTCCAGCCGGTTCCAGCCGGTTCCATCCGGTTCCAGCCAGTTCCAACCGGAAAAAACCGGTTCCAGCCGGTTCCAGCCGGTTCAAACCGGTTCCAGCCGGATCCAGCCGGTTCAAACCGGTTTACTCTGGTTCAAACCGGTTCCAGCCGGTTCCAGCCGGTTCTAGCCGGTTCCAGCCGGTTCCAGCCGGTTCAAACCGGTTTAAACTGGTTCAAACCGGTTCCAGCCGGTTCCAGCCGGTTCCAGCCGGTTCAAACCGGTTCAAACCGGTGCCAGCCGGTTCCAGCCGGTTCCAGCCGGTTTAAACCGGTTCAAACCGGTTCCAGCCGGTTCCAGCCGGTTCCAGCCGGTTCAAACCGGTTTAAACTGGTTCATACCGTTTCCAGCCGGTTCCAGCCGGTTCCAGCCGGTTTAAACCGGTTCAAACCGGTTCCAGCCGGTTCAAACCGGTTTAAACCGGTTCAAACCGGTTCCAGCCGGTTCCAGCCGGTTCAAACCGGTACCAGCCGGTTCCAGCCGGTTTAAACCGGTTCAAACCGGTTCCAGCCGGTTCCAGCCGGTTCCAGCCGGTTCCAGCCGGTTCAAACCGGTTCCAGCCGGTTCCAGCCGCTTCCAGCCGCTTCCAGCTGCTTCCAGGTTGTCCAGCCGGTCCAGCCAACCTGCCAGCCATCCTCTCAGCCAGCCTCCCAGCCAGACAGCCAGACTCCCAGGCAGTCATCCAGCCAGCCAGCCAGCCAGCCAGCCAGATTCCCAGCCAGCCAGCCAGCCAGGCAGCCCGCCAGCCAGCCAGCCTCCCAGCCAGCCTCCTAGCCAGCCAGCCAGCCTCCAGGCCAGCGAGCCTCCCAGCCAGCCAGCCTCCCATCCAGCCTGCCAGCCAGCCTCCCAGCAGCCTCCCAGCCAGCCTCCCAGCCTCCCAGCCTCCCAGCCTCCCAGCCTCCCAGGCTCCCAGCCTCCCAGCCAGCCTCCTAGACTCCTCGCCTCCCAGCCTCCCAGCCTCCCAGCCTTCCAGCCTCCAAGCCAGCCAGCCAGCCTCCCAAACAGCCAGCCTTCCAGCCAGCCAGCCCACCAGCCAGCCAGCCTCCCAGCCAGTCTCCCAGCCTCCCATCCTCCCAGCCTCCCATCCTCCCAGCCTCCCAACCAGCCTCCCAGCCTCCCAGCGTCCCAGCCTCTAAGCCTCCCATCCAGCCTCCCAGCCAGCCTCCCAGCCTCCCAGCCTCCCATCCAGCCTCCATGCCAGCCTCCCAGCCACCCAGCCTCCCAGCCAGCCAGCAAGCCAGCCAGCCAGCCAGCCAGCCTCCCAGGCAGCATCACAGCCAGTCTCCCATCCTCCCAGCCTCCCAGCCAGCCAGCCAACCAGCCAGCGAGCCAGCCAGCCTCACAGCCAGCCTCCCAGCCAGGCTCCCAGCCTCCCATCCTAAGAGGCTCCCAGCCTCACAGCCTCCCAGCCAGCCTCCCAGCCTCCAAGACTCCCAGCCTCCCAGCCAGCCACCCATTCTCCCAGCCTCCCAGCCAGCCTCCCAGCCTCCCAGCCAGCCTCCCAGCCTCCCAGCCTCCCAGCCAGCCTGCCAGCCAGACTCCCAGGCAGTCATCCAGCCAGCCAGCCAGCCAGCCAGCCAGACTCCGAGCCAGCCAGCCAGCCAGCCAGCCCGCCAGGCAGCCAGCCTCCCAGCCAGCCTCCTAGCCAGCCAGCCATCCTCCAGGCCAGCCAGCCTCCCAGCCAGCCAGCCTCCCAGGCAGCCTGCCAGCCAGCCTCCCAGGCAGCCTCCCAGCCAGCCTCCCAGCCTCCCAGCCTCCCAGCTTCCCAGCCTCCCAGCCTCCCAGGCTCCAAGCCTCCCAGCCATCCTCCTAGACTCCTAGCCTCCAAGCCTCCCAGCCTCCCAGCCTTCCAGGCTCCAAGCCAGCCAGCCAGCCTCCCAAACAGCCAGGCTTCCAGCCAGCCAGCCCACCAGCCAGCCAGCCTCCCAGCCAGTCTCCCAGCCTCCCAGCCTCCCAGCCTCCCAGCCTCCCAGCCTCCCAGCCTCCCAACCAGCCTCCCAGCCTCCCAGCCTCCCAGCCAGCCTGCCAGCCAGCCAGCCAGCCAGCTAGCCTCCCAGCCAGCCTCCCAGCCTCCCAGCCTCCCAGCGTCCCAGCCTCCCAGCCTCCCAGCCAGCCTCCCAGCCAGCCTCCCAGCTTCCCAGCCTCCCAGCCAGCCTCCATGCCAGCCTCCCAGCCACCCAGCCTCCCAGCCAGCCAGCAAGCCAGCCAGCCATCCAGCCTCCCAGGCAGCATCACAGCCAGGCTCCCATCCTCCCAGCTTCCCACCCAGCCAGCCAACCAGCCAGCGAGCCAGCCAGCCTCACAGCCAGCCTCCCAGCCAGGCTCCCAGCCTCCCATCCTCCCAGCCTCCCAGCCTCCCAGCCTCCCAGCCAGCCTCCCAGCCTCCAAGACTCCCAGCCTCCCAGCCTCCCAGCCAGCCTCCCATGCTCCCAGCCTCCCAGCCAGCCTCCCAGCCTCCCAGCCAGCCTCCCAGCCTCCCAGCCTCCATGCCAGTGCCAGCCAGCGAGCCAGCCTGTTCCAGCCGGTTCCAGCCGGTTCCATCCGGTTCCAGCCAGTTCCAACCAGAAAAAACCGGTTCCAGCCGGTTCCAGCCGGTTTAAGCCGTTTCTAGCCGGTTCCAGCCTGTTCCAACCGGTTCCAGCCGGTTCCAGCCGGTTCCAGCTGGTACAAACCGGTTCCAGCCGGTTCCAGCCGGTTCAAACCGGTTTCAGCCGGTTCCAGTCGGTTCTAGCCGGTTCCAGCCGGTTCCAGCCGGTTCTAGCCGGTTCCAGCCGGTTCAAACCGGTTCCAGCCGGAAAAAACCGGTTCCAGCCGGTTCCAGCCGGTTCCAGCCGGAAAAAAACAGTTTCAGCCGGTTCCAGGCGGTTCCAGCCGGTTCAAACCGGTTCCAACCGGTTCCAGACGGTTCCAGCCGGAAAAAACCGGTTCCAGCCGTTTCCAGCCGGTTCCAGCCGGAAAAACCGATTCCAGCCGGAAAAAAACGGTTCAGCCGGTTCAAGCCGGTTCCAGCCGGTTCCAGCCGGTTCCAGCCGGTTCCAGCCGGAAAAAACCGGTTCCAGCCGGTTCCAGCCGGTTCCAGCCGGTTCTAGCGGGTTCCAGCCGGTTCAAGCCGGTTCCAGCCTGTTCCAACCATTTCCAGCCGGTTCCAGCCGGTTCCAGCCGGTTCCAGCCGGTTCCAGCCGGTTCTAGCCGGTTCCAGCCGGTTCAAACCGGTTCCAGCCGGTTCCAGCCGGAAAAAAACGGTTCCAGCCGGTTCCAGCTGGTTCAAACCGGTTCCAGCCGGTTCCAGCCGGTTCAAACCGGTTCCAGCCGGTTCCAGCCGGAAAAAACCGGTTCCAGCCGGTTCCAGCTGGTTCCAGCCGGTTCTAGACGTTTCAAGCTAGTTCCAGCCGGTTCCAGCCTGTTCCAGCCGGTTCCAGCCGGTTCCAGCCCGTTCAAGCTAGTTCCAGCCGGTTCCAGCCGGTTCTAGCCTGTTCCAGCCGGTTCCTGCCTGTTCAAGCTAGTTCCAGGCGGTTTCAGGCGGTTCCAGCCGGTTCCAGCCGGTTCCAGCCGGTTCCAGCTGGTTCCAGACGGTTCAAACCGGTTCCAGCTGGTTCCAGCCGGAAAAAACCGGTTCCAGCCGGTTCCAGCCGGTTCTAGCCTGTTCCAGCCGGTTCCAGCCGGTTCAAGCTAGTTCCAGGCGGTTTCAGGCGGTTCCAGCCAGTTCCAGCCGGTTCCAGCCGGTTCCAACCGGTTCCAGCCGGTTCCAGACGGTTCAAACCGGTTCCAGCCGGTTCCAGCCGGAAAACACCGGTTCCAGCCGGTTCCAGCTGGTTCCAGCCGGTTCCAGCCGGTTCCTGCCGGTTCAAGCCGGTTCTAGCCGGTTCCAGCCGGTTCCAGCCGGTAAAAACCGGTTCCAGCCGGTTCCAGCCGGTTCCAGCCGGTTCAAACCGGTTCCTCTTCGAGGCTTGGCACGCAATAGGGACGCTTTTGGAGATGAGGCGGGAGACCCAAAATCCCTTTCCACTTGTGACATGGATATTGGGATTCCTATCACTTTTCAAGAGGAGTCAGGCATCGTCACCTCTTGAAGCAATGAACTCTTGGTGCCTCTCTAGGTATCAAAGTCATGTGAGGCCTCCTGTCGAGATGAGATGGGGAACTAGGGCTTTCTCTAGGGTCTCCACAGGGGATTCAGACATCCTTTCATCTGGTGAGATGAAAGACGAGCCTGCATTAAAGCCACTGCAGAGAAATCGGGCCTTCTTTTGAGTCAGGGCATCTCGGGGCCCATTCCACTTCAGGCAGCAAACTCAGGGTCCAACTTACATACCTATTGCTGAGAGAAGCCTCCTCTAGAGGTGCTTGTGGCAAGTTGGCATACCTCTTGAGTTGAAGCTAGGAAATCAACTCTAATCTCGAGACGATTTGGGGTACATGGCGCTTTCCTCGAGTTGCTGTGTTACGCTTGGTGTTCCTCTAGACTTATGACAGTGTTCTCGGGGATTCCCTGGAGTTGCCTAAAGGAAGTCAAGCGCCTTGTCGTGTTTGATGGGGAAAGTGGGATGGCTCTGGAGCCAATGAAGGGGAATCGGGCCCCATCTCGAGTTGAAATGAGTGAATCACGTGTGAATCACGTGTGCATCAAGTGTGAATCACGTGTCCATCATGTGTGTGTCACGTGTGTGTCACGTGTGCATCACGTGTGCATCATGTGTGCGTGACATGTTCATCACGTGTGAGTCAAGTGTTCATCAGGTGTGTGTCACGTGTCCATGATGGGTGAATCACGTGTTCATCACATGTGTGTCACTTGTGTGTCACGTGTGCATCACGTTTGTGCACGTGGGAATCACGTGTGCGTCACGGGTGCGTCATGTGTGCATCACGTGTCCATCACGTGTGCGTCACTGGTGCATCACGTGTCCATCACGTGTGCGTTACATGTGCGTCACGAGTTCATCATGTGTGCGACATGTGTTCGTCACGTGTGCATCACGTGTGCATCAAGTTTGCATCACGTGTGAATCACGTGTTCGTCACGTGTGTGTCACGTGTTCATCACGTGTCCATCATGTGTACATCACGTGTGAGTTACATGTGCGTCTTGTGTGCATCACATGTTCGTCATGTGTGCGTCACGTGTTCGTCACGTGTGTGTCACGTCTGCATCATGTATTCATCCCATATGTGTTACGTGTGCATCACATGTGCATCACATGTGCGACACGTGTGCGTCACGTGTTTGTCACGTGCGCATCACGTGTGCATCAAGTTTGCGTCATGTGTGAATCATGTGTTCATCACGTGTGTCACGTGTTGATCACGTGTCCATCATGTGTGCATCACATGTGCGTCACGTGTGCATCTCGTGTGCATCACGTGTTCGTCACGTGTGTGTCACGTGTGTGTCATGTGTGCATCACGTATTCATCACATATGGGTTATGTGTGCATCAC